>NC_079439.1:60545742-60753242 GCF_903798145.1 Danio aesculapii
CTATTTGACCAACTACAATGATTTTCCCCCTTTTTGGCAGCATATTGCATAAATATATGCAACTCAGAGTTCACCAATATAGTTGACGGAAATGCTAAAATTTAAATCTGAAGAATTGATTTGCCTATCACAATTAGCTTTGCGCTTTGTTACTTTGGATGTGTCTCATGTAAATCACAGATAAGTGTTTCAGGGCTGGGCGATATGGCTGCATTTACACAGCAGTTTTCAAGTGACTCAATTCCGATTTTTTTCTCCCATGTGGCACAGATGGGATATGGCATGTACGTGTAAGCAGGAACAAATCACATGGATTCTGATTTACTCAAATCAGATTCAGGCCTTGTTCATATGTGTAAATTTATCCGATGTGAATCGGATCTGTGTTCTCGTGTCTGCAGTGTAAGCAGGTAGATCGGATTTTCACCCATCAATGCGAGTCGCGCATCATTAAAAACCATAGCGAATGATGTCAAGTCTGACGGATTCATTTCAGAACAGACTTCACCAGAGTCCCAAACCTTAAATCTCAAACACGAGGACTTAAACAGCTTTTACATTGTCATATAGCACAGGTATTCAAGCATGTTAACGAGAGTGAGAGAGCGCTATGTCCACAACATAACTAAAATACGCCATGGACATGACATTAAGATGCCTAAAGGTTTTTTTTTTTTTTTTTAAAAAAGCCTATATATCAAAAGAAGATGGCCAAATCTAAACCTTTCTGTCATAAACTATAGTAAAACAGCTTGTCAAAAGCTGCGAACAGATTACACACAGGAACAGAGAAAAAAGCGCTCTTTTATTATCAGCTGTCAGTCAGCGCCCACTCTTTGTTTTCCTGGTCATTGCGCCTTTGCCGTGTGCTGTGTAAATGCTGACGATCGGATACGACTCACATTTAAAAGATGATGAAAGCAGGTCATCAAAAAAAAAAAAAAAAATTGGATAAAGTCACAAAATCGGAATTGACCATCAAGATCTGCAGTGTAAATGCAGCCAAACAGTGCCGTGTAAGTGCGGCCTAAGATATGTGTGCTCTGCTCATCGCCGAGGCTAAGCGCGCACACACACACACACACAGAAGCATGCGGTTTCGTTCGTGCTTTTAAAAAACATGAATGATTCGAACGTACATCAATGAATGAGGCGCATCCCATGCTGCAAACGTTAAGTTACAGTGCAAGCTTTTAGTCATTTTCACATGGAACTGAGCTTTGCAGAGAAACAAATGTGTACAACTGGAAAGGGGGCGGTATATGATGCAATAATCGTTTATCTCGATTAATGCTTTTTCATAATCGTTAGAAGCCAAAATCGAAATCTGATTTTCGATTAATTGCACAGCCCTACTACATTGTAGCATTTTCTGCCGTCTTTGGGTCGTTTTCACACCAAACTGCTGGCTTTGGTCCGAGCCAGAAGAAAAGAACCAAAATGTACTCATCTGACAAAATCCACATTACTCATTGGCAAGATGTTGTTGAACATTGATCCTAAACTGCTTTTCGATTGGTCAGAATTCAAGTGCCGGTAAATGCCAATGGAACTCCCACAAGTAAACAAACCGGCACAAAATGTCGCTTTTTACTATTGAGGGACGACTGCACTGGCTGATTGTATCCCTGCTCACAGTATACTATATAGTTTGCATGCATTACTTTAGACAAACTATACATTTCGAGAATGAAGTGCGGTTGTGGCTGGAAAACAATGTTTTAATGCATCGCACGCCACTTCAGGAGGAGGCATGAATTAATTTAGCTACACTGTGACATGCTCATCTTGCGGAAATATTACCAACTATACATCATGTAATGTTTTTCCCCCTCTCTCTCTCTCTCTCTCTTGGTAAAGTGCTGTCAACAAATATTTTTCCTCCATATTCCATAATGCACTGCGCATCGGCCTACGGCAGCTGGATTAGTCCAAAAAGGCGCAGTACTTTTTGCGGTTGGGTCTGTTTTAGTTCGGATCATATTCTCACCACAAACATTGTGCTCCATTCTCACCAGCGCACATTTGGTGCGCACTCGAGTACGATTGATGCATTCACACCTGCCACAATGAACCGCACCAAGAGGGAAAACGAACTCCAGTGCGATTCAACCGAACAAAATAAGGCAGGTGTGACAGCACCCTCAGACAGAGGTTCAGCAGCCTTTGCCTACATTTGTTCTCTTTAAAAGGGAAATACTTGGATATTATGATGCGTTAGGGCTGCACGATTAATCGAGAAAAAATAAATCACGATCTCGATTCGACCCTACACTTAATCTTAATTCAGCTTTTCTACGATTCAGCCAATTAAATTTTCAAGGTCAGGAGAGAAGCTTAAAGGCGGCTGCACAGGTCTTCACAGGAACATGAACACCTTCCAATTGCGTTAAAAGTGTCACATACTGTATTTATAAGGTATAATTCACCCAGAAATGTCATTTCTGTCTTCATGTAATGATGTATTTGCGGCCGCGAAATCACACGTGAGCGGACCGCGAGCTGTTTGTTTACTGCCGAGAACGCGCGCGTGCACGCCAATGACGGCTACTTTAGTGAACAGAACCTGCGTAGGCTATGAATAACATGTAATAAAGTTGTAAATAACGTTCAGTTTGTTGCACAGAGTGATAGTTTGAGAGCCACGCTGAAAGAAATATTTGCATGTGTGTGTTTTGTATCACAGTGACAGCAGCCATGAGTCGCACTCAAAGGGAAAAATAAATTGGCCGCACATCATTTAAACAATCATAACGGATTTTACGGTTATGATTGCAAGCATTTGATATTTTTTAATAGCTAGCACATAGTGTTGTGCATGAAAATAAATGTTTAACAGTGTCAGTATAACTACTCTAGCCTATTTAATGTTGAATATAATGGAGGAGGGAATCTAATAATGACAAATGTCTGATTTTACCAGTGAATAAATGGTCTAATAATGTTGTCAATGGCAAATGACAAGCACACGTCTCAAACATAATAATTCAACTTTATAATTATGAATAGTTGTATTCTGATGTCATCATTTTACTGTAAATTAACAAAAAGGACATATTGAAAGTCTGTTCAAGTTCACCATAATGACCATACAAAATTTAGCATTTTAAGCAACATTAGACCAACACATAGGCCAATTATTATTAGTGTTGTTTTACCATATCATACCTTAGAATTATAAAGTTCTATCTGAAATTTTTGTCAAAATTGAGTTACTGACATATTCTTATTAAATGACACCTTATTTACATTATGGGATGTTTTTTTATAAGTTGTTTACATTAAGACTTTAAAAAAAAAAAAAAAAGTTACACACATACTGTTTACTATGTGGATTGCAAAAACTTTGAAGCTTCATATCTCAAAATCATTCAGAACGCAGATGGAACCTTATAATTCCAAGGTGACCATATGTTTGAGAATTAACAATAAAAATAGGCTACTCATCTTAACCTTTATTTTACATCCAAAGAACCGTGAGAAAATCGTGATCTTGATTTTAAGCAAAAAAAAAAATCGTGATTCACATTTTTGCCAGAATCGTGCAGCCCTCCTTACAGTTACATAAGACAAACATGATTGTTTTATTTATTCACTGTTCTGTCATTTTTTTCATTGTTAAATTATTAATTTTTAAATGCCAAAACTTATTAATATTTAATGCCAAAAACTTATTTTTAAGTCCAAAGAGAAATGCACTATTGTTTGTTTTTAATATTATTTTGTGCTGTATTATTTAGTTACTAAGTAATAAATAACACTTTAAAATATAAGTTTTCATGCTATTTACTAAGCTAGTAGTGTTTTGAATTAATGAATTCATAATTATCGTGGCAACCGTGAAACTGTGATTATTCCTCAGACTATAATCTTGCAACCAAAATCTATATTCGGTGCATCCCTAGCTGGCTCAGTGGTTAGCACTGTTTCCTCACAGCAAGAAGGTTGCTGGTTCGAGCCCCAGCTGGGTCAGTTGGCAAATGCCAAAATGTGACAAATTTATACCGCATTTCGAAAGTTATAAGTTCAGTATTTATTACACGACAGTCTCTTCTTTACATTTACGTTATAACACATTTAGCTCTGCTTTCTGGTCTGTTACTGCATATTGACTTCAATTCCGATAGGCTAATATTCTAATCATTGTATTTATTTATATATATATTCTGTTTAATTGATTTAATTATTTTTGCCCATTAACTGGAGGAAGTGATTTGATTTGTATTTGTGTGTGTGTGTGTGTGTGTGTGTGTGTGCGTGTGCGTGTGTGTGTGCGTGCGCGTGTGCGTGTGTGTCTAGTGTACAAACGATTGTTGGTTTAAACAATTAATAAAACTTATTAAAAAAATAAAAATAAAAAAACATGCATTTGTCTACCAAACATTTCTTTTTCTATTTTAATATCTCGCTGTTAGCGACTCTTTCAACAAATAACAATATAAGAATGATAATTATAATGACGATAAAAACAGGGAGGGAAAACACTTGTTTAATAAAGTTTTAATAAAGGCCTTAACTCTGAAGTAACCATTTATGGGAAAATACTGGATATATGTCGTATACTGTCATTCCTCCTAAAAATCCTGAGATATGATTTTTGTGCCCATATTGCCCAGCCCTACTGGATTAGCTGGCTGGTTATTCTGCTGTAGCAACCCCTGAAGAATAAAGGGACTAAGCCAAAGGAAAATGAATGAACATTTCCCGCTAACATTTGAGCGCTGTTGAGCGTGTAGATAAACACCACTCGAATGTTAGCAGGAAATGGAAATTTTTAAAATTTCAGTATTGAATGGCAACGAAATTTCAATATCGTGAAAACACTAACCTCAATCAACGCAAAATAAGAAATTCATTCCAAACAGAGTTAAGGGCATCTTGTGAAATTATATTCATATCACAAAAACAAATAGCAGTAAAAGTAAATATTGCAATGTCAGATTTTTTCCAGTATTATGAAGCCCTAACATAAATAAAATTAAGTTAATTAATGACACTAATAGTTTTGCTTTGTTTCTTTATGTTAACTATAACCAGAATATTTCTTCAAGAGTCAAAGTAAACTTGTTGTAAACCTTTGCTTGAGTTCAGGGGAGTGCGTGTGCGTTTTAAGAACTTATCGATGTCCAAAGAACAGCTTTTAACAATGTTCACCTGTATAAGGCTTCAGTTACGTGCTGAACGCTTGTTCCCATAAAGATAACCAGCTGACAACTAAGACGCAAAAAGCAAGTGTGTGAGACAGAAATCCCAATAATGACAACCTGTCTTGAGTGTTAAATATCTGCACAACTATATTCCAGAGTTAATTCGACTTCAATTGTTATATAAAAAGGGATTACATCAACGACCTTTCCAACATTGATAGATGACACAGGTGAAGGACGAGGATTTGGTCAATCATTACTGATCGTTATTATGGTCAGACCCCATCACCCTCTCATTGGCAGGTCATAAAAACTGGAAAGTGTGCACACAAATGTGAAGGGGGCAGGATGAACTACTGTTAACAGTGTAAAGTAGTGTTAATCTACCAACTTCAGTGCAGAGATCAAGATGAGGTACAAAGAGCAAATCAACTCCACAACAGCTGACTCGCATAGTGCATTTCAAAGTTTCACAACAGCAAACAAATGAGGTTAAATGTAAATGTTGATTTTATTTGGTTTACTAGATCGTGGATAATATGGTTGACCAAACAGATCTAGTTCAGTCAAAAGGAAATGAACCATTAATGCGCTCTGCACACTGTATACTGCACTCAAAATAAACAACCAACTGAGCTACACAAAATACACAATATGATGATAAATAATGCTAAAGATGCACAATAAATCTCATCTCAGAGAACGAAATAACTATTCACTAGGGAATCTGTCTGGGGTGAGTTTGTAACAGACAATCTAATGAGAGAAATTTTAGATGCCTTTATCTAGAAGTTTCTAATGAAGTCTAGACTGTCATGCTCATACAGCGGAGGGACAATGAGGTAGTGTTGCGCTGACCTGCTACTGCACTTTCATACAGATCCAAATCAGAAGACTTTACACCTGTTTACACAAGAGTAATTCCTAAGAGAGGTAAAAAAAAAAAAACAAGATAAATTATTCCCAATCACAGTGTGGCTAAAAGGTCTTGTCTACATCAGTTACATTCTAGACAATGGAGATGAAATATGGCTCAGGACTTCATCCAACAAGGGTTGCTGGGTTTCAATCCCTAGTTTTCTATAGTTCAGCAAAACAATCAACCTATAAATAAACCCACACGTTCAATTCGGTGACCTTCCTTCCCCAACTTTTGATACTAACTTCCTCACAGAAGAAACTGAAGGTTGTATGCAGGAACAAAAGCAAGTCATGGCAAAATGAAAGGATATTTCTCCTTTGTAGCCACACAATAGATTTTCTTTTACATAGCTCTAGCCATCAGACCAATTCTTATACACACAAAATGAATCTCAGACAATAATGTCGAAAAAAATATTATTTTTTTCATGCTGTGGAAAATAATAAAAGAGCTGAATGTCTTAAGCTACTAATGTCTCACTTTAAGTGCTATTTATGCCTAAAACTAACAAATCATGAAACTGAACGTCCATTATTTCATTTAAAAACAGGCTAAACTAATTGTGGGGACACATCCAATTATTATAGTTTCATAAAGCATAATGAAGAACATGCAAAGGAGTATTTATTTATCATTAACAACCCAACATTCATCAAAAGACAACAGTGCTGCTGATATCTATGGTTTCCGCCAAACCAAAATTCATCCCGCCACGGCTACATTACAGCTTGTCATTCAAAACATTCAGTCGTTGTTTTTTAGCAGGCTATAAACCACGCCTAAACGTATTAAAAAGTAAGTGAATTATAACAGCGCAAACTTTTCTGTAACCGTAGTAGTGCTGTGCGTTACTTGTTTAACCCTTTAAGGTGACATGCTGACTGACTGACTGACAGGTGCGTGATGCGTGAGGCCAGCAAACATGACGTAGCTTTCAGTTAAGATGAACACAGTTTCCATAATTATACTTTATAGATAAAAGTCTATGGTTCTACATACAATAACTTTATCTTGCTGGAGCCTATAGCCGTTTCACTTTACTTCAGGACGCATTAATGCCGCTCTGTAAGTCTATTGGAGACATTCATAAATGTTCCTGTTAGAGCTGCACGATTCTGGCTAAAATGAGAATCGCGATATTTTTGGCTTAAAATAAAGATCACGATTTTCTCACGATTCTGTAGATGTAAGATAAAGCTTAATATGAGTCGGCAATTATTATTGTTTTTTCTCAAACATATGGTAAAACAACAATAATAATAATATTATGTGTAGGTTTACCGGTTTCTATAAATAATTCTATTCTAATAATAATAATTCTGATGTTGAATTATGTTTGAGATATATGCTTGCAATCTGTCATTGACAACATTATTAGACCATTTAATTCACTGGTAAAATCAACATTACATAGGCTAGAGTAGTTATACTTACACTGTAAACATTTATTTTCATGCACAACTGTGTGTTCGCTATGAAAGAAAAAACAGATCAAATGCTTATCGCAATCATAACTCTAAAATGGGGTATGATTATTTAAATGCATGCTTTTGGTTTCATTTTCACTGCTAAGTGCTGTTCATACTTGGCGCGCGGCTCTCAAACGATCACTCTGTGCCACAAACTGAATATTATTTACAACTTCATTGCCTGGTACTCACAGCCTATGCAGGTTCTGTTCACTAAAGTAGACGCACACGTGTCTATCATTAAGCCCTCTCTGTGGTAACAGCTCACGGTCAGCAGCTCACGTCACGTGTGACTTCCCGGCCGCGAATACAGCATTATATGAAGAGAAAAAGGACATTTTTGGGTGAATTATACCTTTATAGATACAGTATGTGACTCTTTCAACATCATTTGGAGGTGTTCATGTCACTTAGCAATGTATGTGAAACAATGAAAAGACTCATGCAGCCGCCTTTGCTTCTCTCCTGAACTTACAAATATGATTGGCAGAATCGCAGAAATGCTGGATTAAGATTGTCTAGTGGGTCGAATCGAGATCGCGATCTTTTTTCGATTAATTGTGCAGATCTAATTCCTAGCAAATCTTATAAATGTTGGAGACATACTTGTTAATTAAACGCACTAAATAACACTTCGTTAAATGAATTTGATAAAAAGCGAGCAACATTTTCACGCTAGAAAGCATGCTTTTATGTGAGATCGTAACTGATTTGCTGTAACGAGCCCTTTAAACACAAATCAACGCATCGAATTTTGATGCTCTCGCTACCTTCGGTGTGAACACACAGTAATACGTGCAGCACAATGACTTTAATGAACATTCATGAGCGTCAAAACTTAGTGGTGGATCTGTTCAGCAAAAGATCTGACTGTATGTTACCACATATCAAACGACTTACAATAATACAAACAATATAACTACAGCAATCTCCATTGTACAGAGCAAGAGTGATTCTCATCTGTTAAGCGGTTGCATCATCGATGACGTAAGCTTGCTCAGCCTCTGAACGCAAAAAATGCAATGTGAGTGCAGGCCGAGGAGGAGAGGGGACAATCATGCCCGAGCACGGTTCAAGACAACCATGCCTAGTGTGAGTACACTCTTGGAGTCACAAAGCTTAAAAACTATTAATTAACAGGTACACCAGAAAGCTGTTATTGCAAACAAGCAGCTTAAAGCAAAATCAACATTTATGTTGACATGTGTTGTGCTCATGTGTGCTCTTTCATTTCATTTAAATTTGTACTGTTTCATTTAAATTAAATTTAAGTGGACATGCCTTTTAAATACTAAAACAGATTTTAACCATTCAAATTGAGAATTTAAAAAAATTTGTGAAAATATAAGTTTGGGGAAAGAAATAAAGTTAAATGTGTTTAACTGAAATAAAGCTCAAATAAAATGAGAATACTATATGAAAGATATACATTTTATCATTTATTAAATTTAGGAATGTTTGAATCTCAGTGGTGTAAAATAACTTTTGAACTATCAACATTGATAATTGATAAAACTAATTTAAGAAAATGTATGAATGAAAGAACTTGATGTAAAAAAAATAAATAAACGCATTAATGAAATTATAATTCGAAAGTGAAACACAACCTTAAAACTTTATTCAAAATATATACAAAAAATACTAAATGGATACGTAAACAAGTCATAAACACACCAGATCAGTTCTTAAAGGGATAGTTCACCAAAAAAATGTAAACAATTACCCACTATTTACCCGCCCTTGTGTGGTTTATTTACTTACACTAAAGATATGTTTACCTGCTGTAACCACTGATTTCCATAGAAAGAAAATACTATGGAAATCAATGATTACAGGTCTCCAGCATTCTTCAAAATATCTTCTTTTGATTTTAACAGAATAAAATCTAATAGGTTTTAAACAAGTGAAGGGTGAGTAAATTATGTCAGAAATTTCCTAAACTGTCCCTTTAAAGATTTCTTATTTTGTGTTGTTTACTAACGATGTTACATTTTGTTAAGGTATTACTTTTATTTGTATCTTTAATTGTTTTTCAAGGCCACCAAAACAAAGTTGAAGTGCGGTTACAGTTAATTGTGGCTCAGGATAGCAGATTCATATTACTGGAGTTTACGAAAAGTGAAAACACTGAACCCAAAAACTGCTTGACCAGCACGAACATCTATTTTGACAATATAATCGTGTATACACATCATCATAATTTGCTGCTCAGCACAAACGAACAGATTTTTAATGTACATCACAATCAGTCGCTTGCAAACAGCTTCATGTCTCTCAGAGGTCAAAGCAACAGAGATTTCTAAAAAGTACATCACATTAAACTCACCTTAACAGCAGGAGACGAGCGCGTCCACCGGTTCCTTTAGTGTTTTAATATCAACTGAAAGTCATCAGTTTTGGGAAAATAGTAAATGAACTCAATCTTTGCACTGTTCCTACAGACCAGCGCCGAGATGCTCCGACCCAGCGAAGTAGCGTGTACGAAGCCAGCTACAAAACCGAACGGATCCAAAATAAAAGTCTATAATAAAAGCCCTTCGAGCAAAAGCGTTAGCGAGTGATTTTTTTCCTCCCTAGTCGTTATCAGTAATACTGTATACAAATAGCATATTCTATTCTTCTTAGTCATTTTAAGTAACTGCAACTATTTTTGTACAACAAAACTAATGGAATATTAATAGCAATATGTCAAGTTGAAGACTGGTAAAGAATCAGAATCAGAATCAGAATCAGTTTTATTGCCAAGTGTGCTTCACACACACACAAGGAATTTGTTTTGGCTACAGAAGCTTCCAGTGTACATAAAGTGACAAGTTCATGTGTGACAAGTAAAACAAACCAGATAATGGGATAAAAAGAAAATCAGCAATCCGCCATTTTCGTCATAGATTTACAAGAAGTCGTGGTCCGACTATTCTGTGTACTAATCAGAAATATGGAAAACCTGTTTTAATAGTTTGACAAATAAAAATGTCCAGCGGATGCAATAGAAACGTCTGCTTCCGGTGATTGTTGTGGCATGTTTACCGTTAGACGTTTCACGTGATGTGATGCAATACAAAGTTTCCGTACTTCCGTTGCCACATGGCAGGTTATCCATGATGATGTTATTAAAGATTGATTGATTTATAAAGGTTGGCAATGTTTATAGTTTTGCACATACATGCACATGTATGGTGGACGAAACCTGCAAAAACAACAAATAAATAAAGACGCAAATAAATAAATAAATAAACAAACAAATAAATAAATAAATAAAACAAATACTCAATGCAATTCCTGTATAAACAAAACAACAAATAAATAAATAAATCAATCAATAAATACACAAATAAATTAATATATACACAAATTCCTGCATAAATGAAACGATAAATAAATACGCAAATAAATGAATAAATATATACGCAAACAATGAATACATACCCAAATTCCTGCATAAATAAACAATAAAAAATACACAAATAAATAAACAAATTAATAATTAAATATACAAATCCTTGCATAAATAAAACAATAAAAATAAATACGCAAATACATAAATAAATGAATAAATAAGTACACAAATTCCTGGGTAAATAAAACTATTACAAATAAAAAATGCGAATAAATGAATAAATAAATACACAAATTCCTGCATAAATAAAACAATAAAAAAATAAATACGCAAATACGCAAATAAATGTGTAAATAAATCTACAAATTCCTGCATAACTAAATATATAAATAATTAATAGTGCGGTGTGAAAAATCTACTTTCAGATTAGCATTTTTTATTCCCCAAACATCCGTGTAATTTATTTTCATATGTATTGTTGTTGTGGAGATGATAGTGGACTTCAGGAGAAACCCCCCTGCTCTCCCCCCACTGAGCATCATGGACACCATTGTGGCAGCAGTGGAGTCATTCAGGTTCCTGGGCACCACCATCTCTCAGGACCTGAAGTGGGACACTTACATTGACTCCATTGTCAAAAAAGCTCAACAGAGGCTGTACTTTCTTCGTCAGCTGAGGAAGTTTAACCTCCCAAAGGAGCTGCTGAAACAGTTCTACACCTCCATCATTGAATCAGTCATCTGCACATCAATAACTGTCTGGTTTAGCTCAGCTACTAAATACGATCTCCAAAGACTACGTCGAATAGTTCGGACTGCTGAGGGAATCACTGGTACCCCTGCTGAAAAAACCAGCATAGACCAGCATGATTTTCATGCTGGTCTATGCTGGTCAATGCTGGTTTAGCTGGTCTACCAGCTTGGTCTTGCTGGTGATGCTGGTAGACCAGCTTGGTTTTGCTGGTTGACCAGCTTCAGTTTGCTGGTGATGCTGGTAGACCAGCTTGGTCTTGCTGGTCATGCTGGTCTACCAGCTTGGTATTGCTGGTCATGCTGGTAGACCAGCTTGGTCTTGCTGGTCAACCAGCTTGGTATTGCTGGTCATGCTGGTAGACCAGCTTGGGCTTGCTGGTCATGCTGGTAGACCAGCTTCAGTTTGCTGGTGATGCTGGTCTACCAGCTTGGTATTGCTGGTCATGCTGGTAGACCAGCTTGGGCTTGCTGGTCATGCTGGTAGACCAGCTTGGGCTTGCTGGTCATGCTGGTCTACCAGCTTGGTATTGCTGGTCATGCTGGTAGACCAGCTTCAGTTTGCTGGTGATGCTGGTCTACCAGCTTGGTATTGCTGGTCATGCTGGTCAACTAGCAAGGTCTCATTAAGCTGGTCTACCAGCAAGGTATTGTTAAGATTCATTTAGTTGCTAGTTTCTGTTCAAATTACTGAAATAAAGAAATACTGAAACTGGAATTAAGCTAGCATTGTCAAGCAGTCCTTTAGAAGTATACTAATATTTTGTAAATCTTTGGCCTGCAATAAATCATACCCCTTCCTAATTTTTCACACAAATATATTACAATTATTTAAAAAAAAGAAGATTCTTGAACATTAACATCTGTTTGAAATTTTTTTTTTATTGCAACCGAATTTTTGCATGATATATTGATACTGTAGTATTGCTACCACAACAATATATATAGTACATTCAATATTCACATTGATAAATGATCATGCTTCATCTGCATTCATACATGTGCAAGATAAATACAGTACAATGTATTATGGGGGTTGTTTAATCAAATAACATTGCAGTAACATTGGAAAAACATTTGTTCATTTGTAGTTTCAATCTCAGTTAAAACTCTTAAAGCCATAGTACACCTAGCAAGTTCAGGGCATTGCAATTCCAAAAAGACAGCAAATACATTTAGGTGACTGACAGGTTAAGCATGAAATCTTTGATACAAAAGATTAGTTTCCAATCAATAGTGTGTATATATATATATATATATATATATATATATATATATATATATATATATATATATATATATATATATATATATATATATATATACTGTATATACATACACACACACACACACACACACACACACACACACATATATATATATATATATACTGTATATACATACACACACACACACACACACACACACACACACACACACACACACACACACATATATATATATATATATATATATATATATATATATATATATATATATATATATATATATATATATATATATATATATATATATATATATATATATATATATATATATACAACAATTCATATATGCCACCATGTGGACATGACAACATCAAAATACTATAAAAATAAATCTTAATATATAAATAAATATTTTTATGCTACTTACACTGGCTGGGTGATATGGCAAAAAAAATTATCACTATCATTTTTTTTATTTCATTCGAAATCGATAATTATCACAATATAAACAATATAAAATTTAAAACACGTTTGGAACAACAAAAAGGTGACTTAATGGTGACAAAATTTTCAGTTCTGGATGAACTCTCCTTTTAATGGTGAGTATGGTGAATTTAGGGTAAAATATCCTTTAATATATTTTATTTAGGGATGCTAACGATTACTTGATGATCGATTGATTGTCGATAACCCTTTAATTGATAGACCTTATCAATGACTGATTAAGCATGGACATTTAAGGGTTCAGTTACACTGCGCTGTGAGACGCATGCATGACTTTATGCATTACATAATCAAGCGTGTGCAGTTTACCTTGCCCTATCCATATTGCGGGATGCATAAAACACTATTATGCGCAGATCTCGGTTATATCCACGGGTGTTTTAACCAATTTTATCTGACAGACTGGCATAATTAGGCCTATGCAGACTCTTATTTTATAAATGGCGCATCACATCGAGACATGCATGGAGCGTCTCCATTCACACAACGAGTTTGAGTTCTCTAATACTTCAGACCGAGTTCGTTCTTCTGAGATAATCCAAGAATACTTTTAGTGCTGGAAATATTTTATAAAGACTGTCCAGCTAATTCAAACCACTTGATTAATTAAATTGAAACTGTGAAAACAGCTTAATGGATTGTTTTGGCGCTAAAGCATATACTACTGAATAAGGCACAGCTTTCAAAAATGATGACATGAGACTGCTGGGTAGTTGCACTGATGCTTGTGAATGGTCCACGTTTACCAACACTTGTTTGGGTCTGTAATTTCTTAGCATCTTCATATTTGGAAGGGTGCCATTGTTTTAAATGATGAAAGGTTTGTGGTGTTGCTTGTTTTTGATGGCACGAGTCGTCTGCGCAGTTTGCAGTGCACGTTGCTCTGTTTTGTGTCGGAGTCCAAAAAACAAGTAGCTCCAGACTACTGAAGTTTAGTGACATTTCTTATTAGCAATGTCTGTGACTGTGACCTTATTTTTAATTAGTTTTGGAGGGAGATTTTCTAGTTTTTATTAGTTTCTCTATTTTGAAATGACTCAGTTTTAGTTTAGTTTTTATTAGTTTCAGTTTTTTTTTTTAAATGAGGATATTTGTTAGGTGCATGATTCAAAAACAACAGAATAAATATCGTATAATAAAAACTCTGTCATATATTTTTTTGAAACCTATATTCAGAGGACACATGAACACTATCATCTACCACTACCATCTACCCATCCTCAATTTCAAATACAATAGCCCACAAGACAGCAGCCTTAAGTACAATATGTGTGCAAGGCTGATTCTGATGTTAGATACACAGTAGTGATGGGAAGTTCAGATATAAAGTCAGCAATAGTAATTTCAGTCAGTTAAAACCTCACCATGATCTGAAACATTTATTACAGTAAAGTTTTGCAACCCAACTGAAGCATGATTCACCTATTTAAACTCCATTACGATTTTCTTTTATGAAATAAACTTACATTTCACCAGATCCTCTCATTTAAGCCCTCGCTTTACCCGCGCTGCATTTGTTTGAGTTTAGTTCAGTTACAGCAGGCTGTCATACTGTTTGTGATTGGTTCACTGAATCACGCATGCGCAGTTTTATCGGTTAACCGCTTCTCAAGTTTGATCTTAGTGTAACGTCACTGTTCTAATAACTGAATAAGAGTATATATTGGATTATTTGGAGTTAGAGGGGGTATTACGCTTGTTAAAAAGTATGTAATTTGTGGACGAGTGCTTACTGGAGACGTGAATCTTTTCAAATGATTCAGTTCAATTAGATGAACTAGTTCAACCTGTTCACTTAGAAGATCCGGTTAAAAAAGATTCATTCAGGATCGCGATACAGAGATAAAACCCATTATTGGGCACAAACGTGTTAAAGTAATAGTTATAAGTCTCTGTATGTATGTAATGCTGTCACCATGCTGCTGTGATGTCCACTCGTTGTTTTTGTCGCGGGAGCAACAGCGAAGTTTACTGGAGGAGAACCGGCTCGTTGTGGCCAATGGCAGCAGGACTACAGACTCTGAGGTGCCGTACGGGTCAAACACCTGCAGCGCGGAGTAAATAGATTTACTTCTAAAAGGCTTACAGTAAGATTATGTATTAAATACATTTACAAATACAAAAACGAAGGAGGTTTTTGCTATAATTTTAGTTAGTTTCAGTTAGATTTGTATGTACACAATACAGTTTTAGTTAGTTCTAGTTTTTTGAAAAACTTTTTTATTTTTATTTCAGTTAACAACAATTATTTTACATTTTAGTTTTCGTTTTTTTGTTCGTTTTTGTTAACTATAATAACCTTGATACCTACAGGAGAAAGCTCCTGATTGTTTGTTTTATTTATTATCTGATTCCGAACTATCTTTTATTTTGAAACATTACAGTATTCGTTTAATTTTCAACAAAGCATTCGGCATCTTAACGACCGAGGAGACGTGAGTATTGCTTTATTTCTTCTTGCTAAATAAGACATCAGTGGTCATTTGTGTAGTCCTGTTGTGTTAAGCTCTGATCTTATTCTCTTTTCTTTTACTGCCAATTTTGACTTGTGCCTGCTGTGGATCCATCTCTGAACTGGATTCTCTTTTGGATTTCTTTCTCTTACTGCTTTCTCTGCACCAACAACTACGCCTGGTCTTCGGCTGCGCTACCTGGTCTGCTGTATTCTCCAGTCCAGATCTTCAATGTAGTGCCTGCAAATTTAATATATTTATTTATTTACATTTAATGCTTTTTTGTTTACTTTACTTGTTTGTTTACCTTCTCAATTGACATTTTAATTTAGCCAACCCTTTATATATAGTTAATTATTTAATATAATCTAAACTATTTTATACTGTTTGTTTATAATTAGATGTGTACTGTATATTAAATGTTTTGAAATATATAATAAAAAAAGTTTGATTATATTTATTGTGTGGCATTTTTACACTTCAAAGTTTACACATGCAGTTGTTAAATTAAGAAAAAAGAATGAACAATATTTAATATTAAGTAATGCTGAAAAATTATTACTGCTTATCCTGTATTCTAGGCAGTACTGATAAACCGTCAGGAAAAAAGCAATAATACATGTAGTAAGAACGTCATCTCACAGTTGTTGAATGTCACACAACAACATTGCTACAGCCTTCTCAGGTCTTACATTTCTACACTGTAACAATGTAGCGAGCACAAAAGTGGCGACATTGCCTTTGAAAAAATGCAACATTGTACAGACATCGCTACAACGTAAATGTGTTTGTTGGGAAAAAGGTTGGGAACCACTGTTCTACAGTGTGAATTATGAATCTTGTAAATTCACAAAATATAATGACGAACATAATTAAATTTATTACATTTAACTTAAAGGCCATTGCAGCATTATTTCTTTTAAATAACACCAATAAAAATGACTCTCACCTCAACATCTGCAGTGTGTGATCCTGAACCATATGACACCTTTAAAACACATCTTGCGGTAAGACTGGTCATACATTCTTTTGATTCAATATAATTAATCATTATATGTTTAATTATTAAAAGTTTACTTAAAGACCATTGCAACATTTTTTTTTTATATAAAAATAATAATTCTCTCACCTCATCATCGGCAGTAAGTGATTCCAAACCTTCTGTCACCTTTAAAAAAACCATCTGCAGGTAAGACTGGTTATACATTCTTTAATACAATATAACTAATCATTATATGTTTAATTATTGAAAATTTACTTAAAGACCATTGCAACATTATTTTTTAATATAAAATAATAATAATAATTCTCTCACCTCATACATACTTTTAATACAATATAATTGTTTATATTTAACTTAATATAACAATTATATTTAATATATTATAATGTAATTATAATGAGCTGACTTACATCCAATTGTCCTCTTTTAGTCTTCCATGGGGAAATTTAACTGTGCTCTTCGGCTCTAAGTACAGTTTGTACTTGCGATTTGGCATTCTAAATTTAAAAAGGACATAAACATAATTATTAACAGGACTACTCAAGAATGGTATGATGGTTAATACAAAGTAATTAATTTACTAAAAGCTATACAGTCCTCACATAAACTTTATTTATCAGGTGAAATTAATATTTGTTTAAATATCTTCTAATCCTTGTATGTTTAAACTGAACTACTTTGTTTACTAGTTTAACAATAAGATAAATTGGATTAATAATATTGTTCTTGTTTTGTCATGCGGAAGTATTTGTGTAGAAGTTTTATAAATAGGACTGCATGGAACCCCTGCACTGTAACGTACAGTGTGACTGCAGTCGCTGTAACCAAGGCAACAGTATCAACAGTGACTTCCCGCCTAAAATCGTTAATTCCGTTACCGTAATTTCACGTTTATTCGGTTTTATAATATAACGTAATTATAATTTTTATAATTTGTAATAAGCCATGTTCGCCTACGTGAAGTACATACAAGATGGGTGTAAGGAAATCGTCCCCATAGCCGATATTAAAGACTTTGACCCGAAAACGGGAGACCTCAGCAAAACGTACTGGGTGCGCTGCAGGATAAATATTTCAAGGGACAAATATTGCTCCTAAGAGTGAGTCATTATAATGTTAACTTCAGTAGTTCGTTAATAATGTGATAAAAGTACATTTAGAAAACTCTATATCGCCACTATTAACGTTAAATGTCATTGAAAGATTGGTCAAGGCACTAACGTTAACTGTTGTCCGTGCTAACGTTAGCTAACGAACATAGTGTGTTAGTAAAGCAGCGAGCTGGGTTAACATTGAACATTGTTTTTAATGACAGAAGACATTGTATTACGTTACATGTAGTTTAAGTACTTACATTAAGTGTTATTAACATTCCAGAGTCCAGAGAAGAGGTTGAAGAAGTGCTTGCGCAGGGTAAGCGGGTTCGTGTTAAACTCATCAAGGACTCATCACCTCCACGGCCGCGCTCCGAAGAAGAGGAAGCCAAAATCATAAATGTAACGTTGTTGGTGGTATACATGTGAAATTTTAGCTATTGCCATCTTGTGGTACTTGAATGTATTGACAGACTACTTGTGTTAAAAATTATACATTGAAGGCTCAGATATGGAAAAAAAAACATGTAATGCCATTCCATAATCTTGTGTGTACTGCAATCTGTCTTCGACCACGTGAAAGTTTTCAAATTATCACCATTATCAGCTAATAATATCAGACTCTAATCATGGTATTTATATCCTTTGTGCATCACTTTTAAAGTTACACATAATTCAAAATGGACAAAATGTTAAAATTGTCATATTATGATATTAAATATTTTTAATATTCCTTTCTACTTTAACTCATGCCAATATTTTCACCAGCATTAGTTGTAATCATAATTGCCATACATTCATAAATTTTCAGAATATGAATACATTAAATGCTGCTTTATTTATAATTTTGATTCCTATATTAATAATAATAATAAATGTTATATTTGCCATACACTTCATAAGCCTTTTGCCTTTGTTACAGTCTTACAGTCCTGCTTATATCCCTCCTCATTACATTCATTCATTGATTCATTCATTTTCCTTTTGGCTTAGTCTCTTTATTAATCTGGGTCGCCATAGCGGATTGAACCACCAACTTATCCAGCATATGTTTTATGCAGCGGATGCCCTTCCAGCCGCAACGCATCACTGGGAAACATCCTTACACATTCATTCACTAGGACAATTTAGCCTACACCCAATTCACCTGTACCGCATGTCTTTGGACTGTGGGGTAAACCGGAGCACCCGGAGGAAACCCACGCGAACGCGGGGAGAACATGCAAACTCCACACAGAAACGCCAACTGACCCAGCCGAGGCTCGAACCAGCGACCTTCTTGCTGTGAGGTGACAGCACTACATACTGCGTCACCGTGTCGCCTCCTCCTTATTACAGTCTTGTATTAATTTCAAGGCATTCATATTTGGTGGTGCAATGGGTAGCACAATTGCCTCATAGCAAGAAGGTTGCTGATTTGAGCCTCGCTGGATCAGTTGGCATTTCTGTGTGGAGTTTGCATGTTCTCCCCGTGTTGGCGTGGGTTTCCTCCGGGGTGCTCCAGTTTCCCCCACAAGTCCCAAAAACATGTGGTAAAGGTGAATTGGGTAGGCTAGCATATGTGTGTGAATGAGTGTGTATGGATGTTTCCCAGTGATGGGTTGCAGCTGAAAGGGCATTCGTTGCATAAAACATATGTTGGCAGTTCATTCTGCTGTGGTGACCCCAAATTAATAAAGGGACTAAGCCGAAAAGAAAATCAATGAATGAATAAATTAAAAATCATTAAGCTGTCATCATGTGTTTCTAAGGTAATTAAAATTGAATAATGTGATCTAAGTTTAAATTTTAACAAAGAAATAGATTTTTAAACATTTTGCAACCTTTAGCCTCCTCATTACCAACAAAGGACATTTATGTAGAATGAGCCAATTATATTGTTTTAAGATATTTATATTGTCTTTTTAATATAAACATTTTTTGGATGTAGTCTTGCATTTCACTTGCTTTTACTAATTAATATTTTATGCATGTGTCCAAACAAATCAGAAAAAGCTGCAGAAGAGGCCAAACGAAAAAACCTTTTGGCCTTACTAAAAGAGCGACAAAACAAAAGAAAACTGTCTCCACTCTGCCCAACTCCAAACAAAAAAAACAAAAGCTGATAACCTGTCCAACAAGGTTGATGATGGTGAGGATAAGGTGGACGATGATGATGATGATGATGATGATGATGGCGATGACGACGACGATGATGATGATGATGGTGGGGTTGTACCTGAAAAACTGTTTCAGGAGGCAAGACAAAAGCAACTATTATACAAAAAACAGGTCAACAAAATGTCTCTGCAACTGCAGGAAACTAAACAGAAGTAAGGGATGCTTTTACAGAGATTATTTTAGGAGTTTCTGTCAATGTTTTAGCTAGTCATAACATTCAGTATGTAATTTTGTTATAGGCTAGAGGAGCACATGAAACGAAGTGCAGAAGTTGAGGCGGAGAATAAACAGCTACGTTCATTAACATGCAACTGCAGCAACAGTTGCTAAAATCACTCAACTCTTCATCTGGTGAGCTTTTCATCGCCTTATTTTCGCTGACCTCTGAGAATGTCATTCAAAGAAAAATGCAATCTTTCATGTTTAACTACTATTTATTATTATTATTATTATTATTATTATTATTATTATTATTATTATTATTATTGATTTCAACTATTATTTTAGCACAGAAAATCTTCTTACTGCCACAATTTTTAATTTTGTAATTTGTCAGATTTTCTAACAGGTTCACAAATAATGACTAATTTTATATTTTGTTAAAACTTTGCCCATTATATGATGTCATAGACACATCTATTTAACTATGTAATTATTGAAATGTGTGGAAACATTTCAGAACTTGCATTCTTTTGGATGACTGGAGCATCTACTGCCCATCCAATTTGTTATATCACATCTGTTTTCTTCTGCTTCTGCAAGGTTATACGACAGCAGCGACAGTTTACAGTGCAATTTACCATTTCAATTCACACAAACTCTACCTTCCAACGGGCCAACTGACTTGGAATTGAATAATTCTCCCACTTTTACTAATTTTACTCAGCAGCCCTAAATCTGACTGACGATCAGCTTCACTGTTAACAACAGACCCAAAGGGCATATACTGAAACACAATAATATGCTATAAAGAGTTGCTGTAGAAAACCAATAATAATAATAAAATAAAATATCAGTAAATATTATATACAGGGCAGCACGGTGGCACAGTGGGTGGCACAATCGCCTCACAGCAAGAAGGTCACTGGTTTGTGCCCAGCTGGGTCAGTTGGAATTTCTGTGTGGAGTTTGCATGTTTTTCCCATGTTGGCGTGGGTTTCCTCCTGGTGCTCTGGTTTCCCCCACAATCCCACAAAAAAAAAAACAAGTGGTATAGATGAATGGGTCAGCTAAATTGTTCGAAGCGTATGTGTGTGAATGAGTGTGTATGGAATTTTTCCCATTGATGGGTTGAAGCTGGAAGGGCATCCGTTGCGTAAAACATATGCTGGATAAGTTGGCGGGTCATTCCACTGAGACGACCCCAGATTAATATCTAACAGGGTAGATCCAGGAGATGCTGAAGGGATTATTGTCATTTGTCTTTTTGTCTTTCTAATTTTCACAGATTCTAGACCACCAAAACCAAGGGGACCATAAATGTACAAAGTAAGTGCAACAAACACAGCCCAAAATCAGAAAAAGTTGGGACAGTATGGGAACGCAAATAAAAAAAATAAAAACTGGTAACACTTTATAATAACTACACACTATAAATCATTTATTAAGCACTGGCATCTAGTGAATTCATTATTTGTTAAGCATTAACTCCACATTAATAAACGTTAGTAATCAGTTTATTACGGCAGCTACACATGCTGTATTAATGACTTATAATCACATCTATAATGTTGCTTAAGGATTGTATTTTTATAATTTGTGACTGGTTGATTTTTCATTACTAAATAAAGTATCACATTATTTACAAACCATTTGTATTTAAGAGTAGTTGTCTTTTTAAGATCATTCAGAATGAGTTAGTAAATGATTAATACACTATTGAAATCAACATTTATATATCTGATTATTCAGGCATATACTAATAGTTAACTAATATGTTAATAAATGCTTTATAACTCAACTTCATCTAGTTTTGTGACCTAATCTAAAGTGAGGACTATTCATGCTTATAAATCCCTTATAAATGACAATTAAGGGCTCTGTACAATGAACAATAATCTTTGCAAACTCATCTAAAAAGTAAAATTACTGTAAAATTTAAACATTGCTGAATAACAGCAGTGTCAAAATACGACAAAACTGGATAAAACAACAACAACAATATAATAATTTAACAATTTAATAGGATGCAATGTTTTAAACTGTACAGTAATTTTATTTTAGATAAAATTGCAAAGATTTATTTTTTATTTGATACAGTTTCATTTGTGTATCTTCAATTGAATAGAAATGAACAAAGTTGTTTATTTTCTTTTTTCCTGTTTAGAATTTAACTGAGCCTTTAATAAATGTGCTTATAAGTCAAGAATACAGCATTTGTAGCTGCAGTTGTAAACTGCTTACTAACATCTATTAATGTAGAGTTCGTGCTTAACAGATAATGAATTCACTATTTGCTAATGCTTAATAAATGGTTCATAGTGTGTAGTTATTATAAAGTGTTACCAGACTATTTTGTTTCTGTGTTTTACATCTACTGTCATTTGTGATGGATTTCTTTTTCTATTTTACACAGACCCTCAGCAACAAAAACCAAAGAGCACCTTACAAAGTATGTGCAACAAAAATGTAACTCAAAGATATCTGAAATTTATATGCATTTCAAGTATATTTACATAATTTTTTATATATATATATATATATATATATATATATATATATATATATATATATATATATACACACACACACACATATTGCACCTGCATTTCGTTGCCTTGTACATGTGTGATGACAATAAATTGAATCTAATCTAATCTAATATATATAAATAAACACAAGCATATACACAGTATGCACAAATATATTTAGCAAATATTACCTTTCATTATTTTGGCAGCACTATTAAAAATAAATGACTTCGTAATTTGCATCCAGCACAATAACATGTACATTACAAGTGTAGCTGGAGTGAGCTAACTCATAAAGTGAAGCCCCTGGATATTTTCCATTCGTAAAAGTTATCAAATTTTACCAAAACAAACAACAGATAAAGTGACCTTCGCTAATCGAATGCCCTGACAACCCCAGGCTACTCACTTAGACAACATCGCCCAGATAATCTAATACATGCCTCAATAAAACCATTACTTTTCCCCATTTAAATGGCAAACATGCTTTCCTAAAGGTTTGGGACAGCCGCAGGGTTGAAACGCACATCACAGATGACACAGCCGGCTAAATGAAGGTTATTATCTATATATCTGCACTAACCATTAGTCAGTGTGTTCTTGTTTGCTATAGTTGGGACTTGGCTGCTCTTTTTCCAGTCTAGAATGACATTTTCCACATATTTAGCTCAGCCACATTAGGGAGAAAACAGTCAAAGTACACTCAGAAAATAAATCTTCACTTGTATGCAATCTTCACAAAATCGCAGAGCTAAGAATCCACACATGAATGTACACCGTTAAGAAGTAATCATGTGACTGTTCTTATAGCCTACACACACAAAAATGCCGATTTCTGTCAGCCAACATGGATGGCTTCTGAACAAGTTTGCTACACGTTACATTAATCTGTTCTGCCATTTCAGAAATACGCTGTAAAAAAACATTTCAGATTCATTCATGTTGTCTCATCACAAATAAAGTTAACGTAAATGTTTTACAAATTTAAATTGACTGAAATTAAAACAATTAAGTTGTGCCCAAAAATCTCAAAAATTTTGTTGTTTTGGCTCATTTTAATAAGTAGTTTGAACAAGCAACAAAAATTTTTTTTAAATGTATAAGCAGTCAAACTTTGAAAACACAACAAAACAAACATTAAGAAAACCCAATGGAGAATTTTCCTAGACATAACTCACCAAAGAAAAATCTCTCAGAATTCCTCGCTTCTTTTTAAAGAGGTGTCTTTCTGTTCAACCACAGAAATGTGCAGGTATTTCCTGTCTGCGCTTCTTTCTCAGTTGTCTTTCAACATGCAGGCGCAACGAGTGTGTAAAGTGCAGCGCTGTAGTGACTGTTCAAGAATAGTGTGTCGAACTGAACTGACTTCTCATGTGACCTCTCATCTGCCTTTCATTTCCCTCTTCTGCCATTAATCCAATCACAAGGCTTTATCCACGCCCACAAATCTACTGCCTGAAAAAAAACTTGTCTTCATTCACCACTGCTTAGAATGCCTGGAAAATCTGCTACTTTTCTGAAAAACAACCGTCAAAAAAATAAATAAATAAAAAGTGTAGTGCCAGATTTGATATAATACTTAAAAAAAAATTATAATAATACAACCTCAAATTATTTAAATTAAATAAAGAATAAATAATTGTTTTAAAGTATATTGGCACATTTTATATGGTGCCGGTCAATTTAGCAAAATGTTTAAAGTTTAAATGAAAAAATTAGGGATGCACCGATATGGATTTTTTGGCTAATATCGATAACCAATAACTCTGAAGATTTGGAGGCCGATAGCTGATATATAATAGCTGATAAATATAAATATTTCAAAATATTTTATTTTTACACAGTGAACAACTGACTTTATTTAAAAAACTTCATAAAAGTTTGAACTAATCTTATGTACTGAATAGCCGAGTATCAAAAAAACCCATAATTTCAAAATTGCGAGGTGATTTTATAGATATATTCACGATTTCACATAAATCAGCATGCCAAAAATAAATTTTTTCCTTTTCTTCACGTAGCAAATTAACATGTAACTTGATAAAGCATAAAATAATTAGTTGAATAACAAACAGGGATTTAATTAAAGGTAAATAAATGTATTGTAAATAAAATGAAAGAACTAGGAACTGAAACAAGCTCAAATGTTCTTAAATAAAATGTGTTACAATAATGTACATATGTAGAAATATGTAATGTCCAAAAAAGAACTTTGAGATTTTACACAATCTATCGGCTTAAAGATATCGGCCTAATTTTGACATCAGACCGATAACGGTAACATTAATCGTAACGATATACCAGCTGAAATATCATGCATCCCTAGTAAAAATGTATTTAAATTTACAACATTATAAGAATACATTTATTTTGACAATTTTATTTTTAATCCAAACTATCTTGCATTTTAGCTTCTTCAAAGATGACACTATTTGACCAACTACAATGATTTTCCCCCTTTTGGCAGCATATTGCATAAATAATGCAACTCAGAGTTCACCAATAGTTGACGGAAATGCTAAAATTTAAATCTGAAGAATTGATTTGCCTATCACAATTAGCTTTGCGCTTTGTTACTTTGGATGTGTCTCATGTAAATCACAGATAAGTGTTTCAGGGCTGGGCGATATGGCTGCATTTACACAGCAGTTTTCAAGTGACTCAATTCCGATTTTTTTCTCCCATGTGGCACAGATGGGATATGGCATGTACGTGTAAGCAGGAACAAATCACATGGATTCTGATTTACTCAAATCAGATTCAGGCCTTGTTCATATGTGTAAATTTATCCGATGTGAATCGGATCTGTGTTCTCGTGTCTGCAGTGTAAGCAGGTAGATCGGATTTTCACCCATCAATGCGAGTCGCGCATCATTAAAAACCATAGCGAATGATGTCAAGTCTGACGGATTCATTTCAGAACAGACTTCACCAGAGTCCCAAACCTTAAATCTCAAACACGAGGACTTAAACAGCTTTTACATTGTCATATAGCACAGGTATTCAAGCATGTTAACGAGAGTGAGAGAGCGCTATGTCCACAACATAACTAAAATACGCCATGGACATGACATTAAGATGCCTAAAGGTTTTTTTTTTTTTTTTAAAAAAGCCTATATATCAAAAGAAGATGGCCAAATCTAAACCTTTCTGTCATAAACTATAGTAAAACAGCTTGTCAAAAGCTGCGAACAGATTACACACAGGAACAGAGAAAAAAGCGCTCTTTTATTATCAGCTGTCAGTCAGCGCCCACTCTTTGTTTTCCTGGTCATTGCGCCTTTGCCGTGTGCTGTGTAAATGCTGACGATCGGATACGACTCACATTTAAAAGATGATGAAAGCAGGTCATCAAAAAAAAAAAAAAAATTGGATAAAGTCACAAAATCGGAATTGACCATCAAGATCTGCAGTGTAAATGCAGCCAAACAGTGCCGTGTAAGTGCGGCCTAAGATATGTGTGCTCTGCTCATCGCCGAGGCTAAGCGCGCACACACACACACACACAGAAGCATGCGGTTTCGTTCGTGCTTTTAAAAAACATGAATGATTCGAACGTACATCAATGAATGAGGCGCATCCCATGCTGCAAACGTTAAGTTACAGTGCAAGCTTTTAGTCATTTTCACATGGAACTGAGCTTTGCAGAGAAACAAATGTGTACAACTGGAAAGGGGGCGGTATATGATGCAATAATCGTTTATCTCGATTAATGCTTTTTCATAATCGTTAGAAGCCAAAATCGAAATCTGATTTTCGATTAATTGCACAGCCCTACTACATTGTAGCATTTTCTGCCGTCTTTGGGTCGTTTTCACACCAAACTGCTGGCTTTGGTCCGAGCCAGAAGAAAAGAACCAAAATGTACTCATCTGACAAATCCACATTACTCATTGGCAAGATGTTGTTGAACATTGATCCTAAACTGCTTTTCGATTGGTCAGAATTCAAGTGCCGGTAAATGCCAATGGAACTCCCACAAGTAAACAAACCGGCACAAAATGTCGCTTTTTACTATTGAGGGACGACTGCACTGGCTGATTGTATCCCTGCTCACAGTATACTATATAGTTTGCATGCATTACTTTAGACAAACTATACATTTCGAGAATGAAGTGCGGTTGTGGCTGGAAAACAATGTTTTAATGCATCGCACGCCACTTCAGGAGGAGGCATGAATTAATTTAGCTACACTGTGACATGCTCATCTTGCGGAAATATACCAACTATACATCATGTAATGTTTTTCCCCCTCTCTCTCTCTCTCTCTTGGTAAAGTGCTGTCAACAAATATTTTCCTCCATATTCCATAATGCACTGCGCATCGGCCTACGGCAGCTGGATTAGTCCAAAAAGGCGCAGTACTTTTTGCGGTTGGGTCTGTTTTAGTTCGGATCATATTCTCACCACAAACATTGTGCTCCATTCTCACCAGCGCACATTTGGTGCGCACTCGAGTACGATTGATGCATTCACACCTGCCACAATGAACCGCACCAAGAGGGAAAACGAACTCCAGTGCGATTCAACCGAACAAAATAAGGCAGGTGTGACAGCACCCTCAGACAGAGGTTCAGCAGCCTTTGCCTACATTTGTTCTCTTTAAAGGGAAATACTTGGATATTATGATGCGTTAGGGCTGCACGATTAATCGAGAAAAAATAAATCACGATCTCGATTCGACCCTACACTTAATCTTAATTCAGCTTTTCTACGATTCAGCCAATTAAATTTTCAAGGTCAGGAGAGAAGCTTAAAGGCGGCTGCACAGGTCTTCACAGGAACATGAACACCTTCCATTGCGTTAAAAGTGTCACATACTGTATTTACAAGGTATAATTCACCCAAAAATCTTATTTCTGTCTAAATGTAATGATGTATTCGAAATCACACATGAGCTGACCGCAAGCTGTTTGTTTACTACTGAGAACTCGAGCGTGCAAGCCAATGACGGCTACTTTAGTGAACAGAACCTGCATAGACTCTGAAAAACATGTAATAAAGTTGTAAATAACGTTCAGTTTGTTGCACAGAGTGATAGTTTGAGGGCCACGCTGAAAGAAATATTTGCATGTGTGTGTTTGTATCACAGTGACAGCAGCCATGAGTCGCACTCAAAGGGAAAAATAAATTGGCCGCACATCATTTAAACAATCATAACGGATTTTACGGTTATGATTGCAAGCATTTGATATTTTTAATAGCTAGCACAAAGTGTTGCGCATGAAAATAAACGTTTACTGTGTCAGTATAACAACCCTAGCCTATGTAATGCTGGAGGGAATCTGATAATGACAAATGTCTGATTTCACCAGTGAATAAATGGTCTCATAATGTTGTCAATGACAAAATGACAAGCACACGTCTCAAACATAATAATTCAACATCAGAATTATGAATAGTTTTATTCTGATGTCATCACTTTACTGTGAATTAACAAACAGGAAATATTGAAAGTCTGTTCAAGTTCACCATAATGACCATACAAAATTAGCATTTTAAGCAACATTAGACCAACACATAGGCCAATTATTATTAGTGTTGTTTTACCATATCATACCTTAGAATTATAAAGTTCTATCTGAAATTTTTGTCAAAATTGAGTTACTGACATATTCTTATTAAATGACACCTTATTTACATTATGGGATGTTTTTTTATAAGTTGTTTACATTAAGACTTTAAAAAAAAAAAAAAAGTTACACACATACTGTTTACTATGTGGATTGCAAAAACTTTGAAGCTTCATATCTCAAAATCATTCAGAACGCAGATGGAACCTTATAATTCCAAGGTGACCATATGTTTGAGAATTAACAATAAAAATAGGCTACTCATCTTAACCTTTATTTTACATCCAAAGAACCGTGAGAAATCGTGATCTTGATTTTAAGCAAAAAAAAAAATCGTGATTCACATTTTGCCAGAATCGTGCAGCCCTCCTTACAGTTACATAAGACAAACATGATTGTTTTTTATTCACTGTTCTGTCATTTTTTTCATTGTTAAATTATTAATTTTTAAATGCCAAACTTATTAATATTAATGCCAAAAACTTATTTTTAAGTCCAAAGAGAAATGCACTATTGTTTGTTTTTAATATTATTTTGTGCTGTATTATTTAGTTACTAAGTATAAATAACACTTTAAAATATAAGTTTTCATGCTATTTACTAAGCTAGTAGTGTTTTGAATTAATGAATTCATAATTATCGTGGCAACCGTGAAACTGTGATTATTCCTCAGACTATAATCTTGCAACCAAAATCTATATTCGGTGCATCCCTAGCTGGCTCAGTGGTTAGCACTGTTTCCTCACAGCAAGAAGGTTGCTGGTTCGAGCCCCAGCTGGGTCAGTTGGCAAATGCCAAAATGTGACAAATTTATACCGCATTTCGAAAGTTATAAGTTCAGTATTTATTACACGACAGTCTCTTCTTTACATTTACGTTATAACACATTTAGCTCTGCTTTCTGGTCTGTTACTGCATATTGACTTCAATTCCGATAGGCTAATATTCTAATCATTGTATTTATTTATATATATATTCTGTTTAATTGATTTAATTATTTTTGCCCATTAACTGGAGGAAGTGATTTGATTTGTATTTGTGTGTGTGTGTGTGTGTGTGTGTGTGTGCGTGTGCGTGTGTGTGTGCGTGCGCGTGTGCGTGTGTGTCTAGTGTACAAACGATTGTTGGTTTAAACAATTAATAAAACTTATTAAAAAAAAAATAAAAAAACATGCATTTGTCTACCAAACATTTCTTTTTCTATTTTAATATCTCGCTGTTAGCGACTCTTTCAACAAATAACAATATAAGAATGATAATTATAATGACGATAAAAACAGGGAGGGAAAACACTTGTTTAATAAAGTTTTAATAAAGGCCTTAACTCTGAAGTAACCATTTATGGGAAAATACTGGATATATGTCGTATACTGTCATTCCTCCTAAAAATCCTGAGATATGATTTTTGTGCCCATATTGCCCAGCCCTACTGGATTAGCTGGCTGGTTATTCTGCTGTAGCAACCCCTGAAGAATAAGGACTAAGCCAAAGGAAAATGAATGAACATTTCCCGCTAACATTTGAGCGCTGTTGAGCGTGTAGATAAACACCACTCGAATGTTAGCAGAAATGGAATTTTTAAAATTTCAGTATTGAATGGCAACGAAATTTCAATATCGTGAAAACACTAACCTCAATCAACGCAAAATAAGAAATTCATTCCAAACAAGTTAAGGGCATCTTGTGAAATTATATTCATATCACAAAAACAAATAGCAGTAAAGTAAATATTGCAATGTCAGATTTTTTCCAGTATTATGAAGCCCTAACATAAATAAAATTAAGTTAATTAATGACACTAATAGTTTTGCTTTTTTTCTTTATGTTAACTATAACCAGAATATTTCTTCAAGAGTCAAGTAAACTTGTTGTAAACCTTTGCTTGAGTTCAGGGAGTGCGTGTGCGTTTTAAGAACTTATCGATGTCCAAAGAACAGCTTTTAACAATGTTCACCTGTATAAGGCTTCAGTTACGTGCTGAACGCTTGTTCCCATAAAGATAACCAGCTGACAACTAAGACGCAAAAAGCAAGTGTGTGAGACAGAAATCCCAATAATGACACCTGTCTTGAGTGTTAAATATCTGCCAAACTATATTCCAGAGTTAATTCGACTTCAATTGTTATATAAAAAGGGATTACATCAACGACCTTTCCAACATTGATAGATGACACAGGTGAAGACGAGGATTGGTCAATCATTACTGATCGTTATTATGGTCAGACCCCATCACCCTCTCATTGGCAGGTCATAAAAACTGGAAAGTGTGCACACAAATGTGAAGGGGGCAGGATGAACTACTGTTAACAGTGTAAAGTAGTGTTAATCTACCAACTTCAGTGCAGAGATCAAGATGAGGTACAAAGAGCAAATCAACTCCACAACAGCTGACTCGCATAGTGCATTTCAAAGTTTCACAACAGCAAACAAATGAGGTTAAATGTAATGTTGATTTTATTTGGTTTACTAGATCGTGGATAATATGGTTGACCAAACAGATCTAGTTCAGTCAAAAGGAAATGAACCATTAATGCGCTCTGCACACTGTATACTGCACTCAAAATAACAACCAACTGAGCTACACAAAATACACAATATGATGATAAATAATGCTAAAGATGCACTATAAATCTCATCTCAGAGAACGAAATAACTATTCACTAGGGAATCTGTCTGGGGTGAGTTTGTAACAGACAATCTAATGAGAGAAATTTTAGATGCCTTTATCTAGAAGTTTCTAATGAAGTCTAGACTGTCATGCTCATACAGCGGAGGGACAATGAGGTAGTGTTGCGCTGACCTGCTACTGCACTTTCATACAGATCCAATCAGAAGACTTTACACCTGTTTACACAAGAGTAATTCCTAGAGAGGTAAAAAAAAAAAACAAGATAAATTATTCCCTCACAGTGTGGCTAAAAGGTCTTGTCTACATCAGTTACATTCTAGACAATGGAGATGAAATATGGCTCAGGACTTCATCCAACAAGGGTTGCTGGGTTTCAATCCCTAGTTTTCTATAGTTCAGCAAAACAATCAACCTATAAATAAACCCACACGTTCAATTCGGTGACCTTCCTTCCCCAACTTTTGATACTAACTTCCTCACAGAAGAAACTGAAGGTTGTATGCAGGAACAAAAGCAAGTCATGGCAAAATGAAAGGATATTTCTCCTTTGTAGCCACACAATAGATTTTCTTTTTACATAGCTCTAGCCATCAGACCAATTCTTATACACACAAAATGAATCTCAGACAATAATGTCGAAAAAAATATTATTTTTTTCATGCTGTGGAAAATAATAAAGAGCTGAATGTCTTAAGCTACTAATGTCTCACTTTAAGTGCTATTTATGCCTAAAACTAACTAACAATCATGAAACTGAACGTCCATTATTTCATTTAAAAACAGGCTAAACTAATTGTGGGGACACATCCAATTATTATAGTTTCATAAAGCATAATGAAGAACATGCAAAGGAGTATTTATTTATCATTAACAACCCAACATTCATCAAAAGACAACAGTGCTGCTGATATCTATGGTTTCCGCCAAACCAAAATTCATCCCGCCACGGCTACATTACAGCTTGTCATTCAAAACATTCAGTCGTTGTTTTTTAGCAGGCTATAAACCACGCCTAAACGTATTAAAAAGTAATGATTATAACAGCGCAAACTTTTCTGTAACCGTAGTAGTGCTGTGCGTTACTTGTTTAACCCTTTAAGGTGACATGCTGACTGACTGACTGACAGGTGCGTGATGCGTGAGGCCAGCAACATGACGTAGCTTTCAGTTAAGATGAACACAGTTTCCATAATTATACTTTATAGATAAAAGTCTATGGTTCTACATACATAACTTTATCTTGCTGGAGCTATAGCCGTTTCACTTTACTTCAGGACGCATTAATGCGCTCTGTAAGTCTATTGGAGACATTCATAAATGTTCCTGTTAGAGCTGCACGATTCTGGCTAAAATGAGAATCGCGATATTTTTGGCTTAAAATAAAGATCACGATTTTCTCACGATTCTGTAGATGTAGATAAAGCTTAATATGAGTCGGCAATTATTATTGTTTTGTCTCAAACATATGGTAAAACAACAATAATAATAATATTATGTGTAGGTTTACCGGTTTCTATAAATAATTCTATTCTAATAATAATAATTCTGATGTTGAATTATGTTTGAGATATATGCTTGCAATCTGTCATTGACAACATTATTAGACCATTTAATTCACTGGTAAAATCAACATTACATAGGCTAGAGTAGTTATACTTACACTGTAAACATTTATTTTCATGCACAACTGTGTGTTCGCTATGAAAGAAAAACAGATCAAATGCTTATCGCAATCATAACTCTAAAATGGGGTATGATTATTTAAATGCATGCTTTTGGTTTCATTTTCACTGCTAAGTGCTGTTCATACTTGGCGCGCGGCTCTCAAACGATCACTCTGTGCCACAAACTGAATATTATTTACAACTTCATTGCCTGGTACTCACAGCCTATGCAGGTTCTGTTCACTAAAGTAGACGCACACGTGTCTATCATTAAGCCCTCTCTGTGGTAACAGCTCACGGTCAGCAGCTCACGTCACGTGTGACTTCCCGGCCGCGAATACAGCATTATATGAAGAGAAAAAGGACATTTTTGGGTGAATTATACCTTTATAGATACAGTATGTGACTCTTTCAACATCATTTGGAGGTGTTCATGTCACTTAGCAATGTATGTGAAACAATGAAAAGACTCATGCAGCCGCCTTTGCTTCTCTCCTGAACTTACAAATATGATTGGCAGAATCGCAGAAATGCTGGATTAAGATTGTCTAGTGGGTCGAATCGAGATCGCGATCTTTTTTCGATTAATTGTGCAGATCTAATTCCTAGCAAATCTTATAAATGTTGGAGACATACTTGTTACTTAAACGCACTAAATAACACTTCGTTAAATGAATTTGATAAAAGCGAGCAACATTTTCACGCTAGAAAGCATGCTTTTATGTGAGATCGTAACTGATTTGCTGTAACGAGCCCTTTAAACACCAATCAACGCATCGAATTTTGATGCTCTCGCTACCTTCGGTGTGAACACACAGTAATACGTGCAGCACAATGACTTTAATGAACATTCATGAGCGTCAAAACTTAGTGGTGGATCTGTTCAGCCAAACGATCTGACTGTATGTTACCACATATCAACGACTTACAATAATACAAACAATATAACTACAGCAATCTCCATTGTACAGAGCAAGAGTGATTCTCATCTGTTAAGCGGATTGCATCATCGATGACGTAAGCTTGCTCAGCCTCTGAACGCAAAAACTGCAATGTGAGTGCAGGCCGAGGAGGAGAGGGGACAATCATGCCCGAGCACGGTTCAAGACAACCATGCCTAGGTGAGTACACTCTTGGAGTCACAAAGCTTAAAACTATTAATTAACAGGTACACCAGAAAGCTGTTATTGCAAACAAGCAGCTTAAAGCAAAATCAACATTTATGTTGACATGTGTTGTGCTCATGTGTGCTCTTTCATTTCATTTAAATTTGTACTGTTTCATTTAAATTAAATTTAAGTGGACATGCCTTTTAAAATACTAAAACAGATTTTAACCATTCAAATTGAGAATTTAAAAAAAATTTGTGAAAATATAAGTTTGGGGAAAGAAATAAAGTTAATGTGTTTAACTGAAATAAAGCTCAAATAAAATGAGAATACTATATGAAAGATATACATTTTATCATTTATTAAATTTAGGAATGTTTGAATCTCAGTGGTGTAAAATAACTTTTGAACTATCACATTGATAATTGATAAAACTAATTTAAGAAAATGTATGATGAAAGAACTTGATGTAAAAAAAATAAATAAACGCATTAATGAAATTATAATTCGAAGTGAAACACAACCTTAAAACTTTATTCAAAATATATACAAAAAATACTAAATGGATACGTAAACAAGTCATAAACACACCAGATCAGTTCTTAAAGGGATAGTTCACCAAAAAAATGTAAACAATTACCCACTATTTACCCGCCCTTGTGTGGTTATTTACTTACACTAAAGATATGTTTACCTGCTGTAACCACTGATTTCCATAGAAAGAAAATACTATGGAAATCAATGATTACAGGTCTCCAGCATTCTTCAAAATATCTTCTTTTGATTTAACAGAATAAAATCTAATAGGTTTAAACAAGTGAAGGGTGAGTAAATTATGTCAGAAATTTCCTAAACTGTCCCTTAAAGATTTCTTATTTTGTGTTGTTTACTAACGATGTTACATTTTGTTAAGGTATTACTTTTATTGTATCTTTAATTGTTTTTCAAGGCCACCAAAACAAAGTTGAAGTGCGGTTACAGTTAATTGTGGCTCAGGATAGCAGATTCATATTACTGGAGTTTACGAAAAGTGAAAACACTGAACCCAAAAACTGCTTGACCAGCACGAACATCTATTTTGACAATATAATCGTGTATACACATCATCATAATTTGCTGCTCAGCACAAACGAACAGATTTTTAATGTACATCACAATCAGTCGCTTGCAAAACAGCTTCATGTCTCTCAGAGGTCAAAGCAACAGAGATTTCTAAAAAGTACATCACATTAAACTCACCTTAACAGCAGGAGACGAGCGCGTCCACCGGTTCCTTTAGTGTTTTAATATCAACTGAAGTCATCAGTTTGGGAAAATAGTAAATGAACTCAATCTTTGCACTGTTCCTACAGACCAGCGCCGAGATGCTCCGACCCAGCGAAGTAGCGTGTACGAAGCCAGCTACAAAACCGAACGGATCCAAAATAAAAGTCTATAATAAAAGCCCTTCGAGCAAAAGCGTTAGCGAGTGATTTTTTTCCTCCCTAGTCGTTATCAGTAATACTGTATACAAATAGCATATTCTATTCTTCTTAGTCATTTTAAGTAACTGCAACTATTTTTGTACAACAAAACTAATGGAATATTAATAGCAATATGTCAAGTTGAAGACTGGTAAAGAATCAGAATCAGAATCAGAATCAGTTTTATTGCCAAGTGTGCTTCACACACACACAAGGAATTTGTTTTGGCTACAGAAGCTTCAGTGTACATAAAGTGACAAGTTCATGTGTGACAAGTAAAACAAACCAGATAATGGATAAAAAGAAAATCAGCAATCCGCCATTTTCGTCATAGATTTACAAGAAGTCGTGGTCCGACTATTCTGTGTACTAATCAGAAATATGGAAAAACCTGTTTTAATAGTTTGACAAATAAAAATGTCCAGCGGATGCAATAGAAACGGTCTGCTTCCGGTGATTGTTGTGGCATGTTACCGTTAGACGTTTCACGTGATGTGATGCAATACAAGTTTCCGTACTTCCGTTGCCACATGGCAGGTTATCCATGATGATGTTATTAAAGATTGATTGATTTATAAGGTTGGCAATGTTTATAGTTTTGCACATACATGCACATGTATGGTGGACGAAACCTGCAAAAACAACAAATAAATAAAGACGCAAATAAATAAATAAATAAACAAACAAATAAATAAATAAATAAAACAAATACTCAATGCAATTCCTGTATAAACAAAACAACAAATAAATAAATAAATCAATCAATAAATACACAAATAAATTAATATATACACCAAATTCCTGCATAAATGAAACGATAATAAATACGCAAATAAATGAATAAATATATACGCAAACAATGAATACATACCCAAATTCCTGCATAAATAAACAATAAAAAATACACAAATAAATAAACAAATTAATAATTAATATACAATCCTGCCATAAATAAAACAATAAAAATAAATACGCAAATACATAAATAAATGAATAAATAAGTACACAATTCCTGGGTAAATAAAACTATTACAAATAAAAAATGCGAATAAATGAATAAATAAATACACAAATTCCTGCATAAATAAAACAATAAAAAAATAATACGCAAATACGCAAATAAATGTGTAAATAAATCTACAAATTCCTGCATAACTAAATATATAAATAATTAATAGTGCGGTGTGAAAAATCTACTTTCAGATTAGCATTTTTTATTCCCCAAACATCCGTGTAATTTATTTTCATATGTATTGTTGTTGTGGAGATGATAGTGGACTTCAGGAGAAACCCCCCTGCTTCTCCCCCCACTGAGCATCATGGACACCATTGTGGCAGCAGGGGAGTCATTCAGGTTCCTGGGCACCACCATCTCTCAGGACCTGAAGTGGGACACTTACATTGACTCCATTGTCAAAAAAGCTCAACAGAGGCTGTACTTTCTTCGTCAGCTGAGGAAGTTTAACCTCCCAAAGGAGCTGCTGAAACAGTTCTACACCTCCATCATTGAATCAGTCATCTGCACATCAATAACTGTCTGGTTTAGCTCAGCTACTAAATACGATCTCCAAAGACTACGTCGAATAGTTCGGACTGCTGAGGGAATCACTGGTACCCCTGCTGAAAAAAACCAGCATAGACCAGCATGATTTTCATGCTGGTCTATGCTGGTCAATGCTGGTTTAGCTGGTCTACCAGCTTGGTCTTGCTGGTGATGCTGGTAGACCAGCTTGTTTGCTGGTTGACCAGCTTCAGTTTGCTGGTGATGCTGGTAGACCAGCTTGGTCTTGCTGGTCATGCTGGTCTACCAGCTTGGTATTGCTGGTCATGCTGGTAGACCAGCTTGGTCTTGCTGGTCAACCAGCTTGGTATTGCTGGTCATGCTGGTAGACCAGCTTGGGCTTGCTGGTCATGCTGGTAGACCAGCTTCAGTTTGCTGGTGATGCTGGTCTACCAGCTTGGTATTGCTGGTCATGCTGGTAGACCAGCTTGGGCTTGCTGGTCATGCTGGTAGACCAGCTTGGGCTTGCTGGTCATGCTGGTCTACCAGCTTGGTATGCTGGTCATGCTGGTAGACCAGCTTCAGTTTGCTGGTGATGCTGGTCTACCAGCTTGGTATTGCTGGTCATGCTGGTCAACTAGCAAGGTCTCATTAAGCTGGTCTACCAGCAAGGTATTGTTAAGATTCATTTAGTTGCTAGTTTCTGTTCAATTACTGAAATAAAGAAATACTGAACTGGAATTAAGCTAGCATTGTCAAGCAGTCCTTTAGAAGTATACTAATATTTTGTAAATCTTTGGCCTGCAATAAATCATACCCCTTCCTAATTTTTCACACAAATATATTACAATTATTTAAAAAAAAGAAGATTCTTGAACATTAACATCTGTTTGAAATTTTTTTTTATTGCAACCGAATTTTGCATGATATATGGATACTGTAGTATTGCTACCACAACAATATATATAGTACATTCAATATTCACATTGATAAATGATCATGCTTCATCTGCATTCATACATGTGCAAGATAAATACAGTACAATGTATATGGGGGTTGTTTAATCAAATAACATTGCAGTAACATTGGAAAAACATTTGTTCATTTGTAGTTTCAATCTCAGTTAAACTCTTAAAGCCATAGTACACCTAGCAAGTTCAGGGCATTGCAATTCCAAAAAGACAGCAAATACATTTAGGTGACTGACAGGTTAAGCATGAAATCTTTGATACAAAAGATTAGTTTCCATCAATAGTGTGTATATATATATATATATATATATATATATATATATATATATATATATAATATTATATATATATATATATATATATATATATATATATATATATATATATATATATACTGTATATACATACACACACACACACACACACACCACACACACACATATATATATATATATACTGTATATACATACACACACACACACACACACACACACACACACACACACATATATATATATATATATATATATATATATATATATATATATATATATATATATATATATATATATATATATATATATATATATATATATATATATATATATATATACAACAATTCATATATGCCACCATGTGGACATGACAACATCAAAATACTATAAAAATAAATCTTAATATATAAATAATATTTTTATGCTACTTACACTGGCTGGGTGATATGGCAAAAAAAAATTATCACTATCATTTTTTTTATTTCATTCGAAATCGATAATTATCACAATATAAACAATATAAAATTTAAAACACGTTTGGAACAACAAAAAGGTGACTTAATGGTGACAAAATTTTCAGTTCTGGATGAACTCTCCTTTTAATGGTGAGTATGGTGAATTTAGGGTAAAATATCCTTTAATATATTTTATTTAGGGATGCTAACGATTACTTGATGATCGATTGATTGTCGATAACCCTTTAATTGATAGACCTTATCAATGACTGATTAAGCATGGACATTTAAGGGTTCAGTTACACTGCGCTGTGAGACGCATGCATGACTTTATGCATTACATAATCAAGCGTGTGCAGTTTACCTTGCCCTATCCATATTGCGGGATGCATAAAACACTATTATGCGCAGATCTCGGTTATATCCACGGGTGTTTTAACCAATTTTATCTGACAGACTGGCATAATTAGGCCTATGCAGACTCTTATTTTATAAATGGCGCATCACATCGAGACATGCATGGAGCGTCTCCATTCACACAACGAGTTTGAGTTCTCTAATACTTCAGACCGAGTTCGTTCTTCTGAGATAATCCAAGAATACTTTTAGTGCTGGAAATATTTTATAAAGACTGTCCAGCTAATTCAAACCACTTGAATTAATTAAATTGAACTGTGAAAACAGCTTAATGATTGTTTTGGGCGCTAAAGCATATACTACTGAATAAGGCACAGCTTTCAAAAATGATGACATGAGACTGCTGGGTAGTTGCACTGATGCTTGTGAATGGTCCACGTTTACCAACACTTGTTTGGGTCTGTAATTTCTTAGCATCTTCATATTTGGAAGGGTGCCATTGTTTTAAATGATGAAAGGTTTGTGGTGTTGCTTGTTTTTGATGGCACGAGTCGTCTGCGCAGTTTGCAGTGCACGTTGCTCTGTTTTGTGTCGGAGTCCAAAAAACAAGTAGCTCCAGACTACTGAAGTTTAGTGACATTTCTTATTAGCAATGTCTGTGACTGTGACCTTATTTTTAATTAGTTTTGGAGGGAGATTTTCTAGTTTTTATTAGTTTCTCTATTTTGAAATGACTCAGTTTTAGTTTAGTTTTTATTAGTTTCAGTTTTTTTTTTTAAATGAGGATATTTGTTAGGTGCATGATTCAAAAACAACAGAATAAATATCGTATAATAAAAACTCTGTCATATATTTTTTTGAAACCTATATTCAGAGGACACATGAACACTATCATCTACCACTACCATCTACCCATCCTCAATTTCAAATACAATAGCCCACAAGACAGCAGCCTTAAGTACAATATGTGTGCAAGGCTGATTCTGATGTTAGATACACAGTAGTGATGGGAAGTTCAGATATAAAGTCAGCAATAGTAATTTCAGTCAGTTAAAACCTCACCATGATCTGAAACATTTATTACAGTAAAGTTTTGCAACCCAACTGAAGCATGATTCACCTATTTAAACTCCATTACGATTTTCTTTATGAAATAAACTTACATTTCACCAGATCCTCTCATTTAAGCCCTCGCTTTACCCGCGCTGCATTTGTTTGAGTTTAGTTCAGTTACAGCAGGCTGTCATACTGTTTGTGATTGGTTCACTGAATCACGCATGCGCAGTTTTATCGGGTTAACCGCTTCTCAAGTTTGATCTTAGTGTAACGTCACTGTTCTAATAACTGAATAAGAGTATATATTGGATTATTTGGAGTTAGAGGGGGTATTACGCTTGTTAAAAAGTATGTAATTTGTGGACGAGTGCTTACTGGAGACGTGAATCTTTTCAAATGATTCAGTTCAATTAGATGAACTAGTTCAACCTGTTCACTTAGAAGATCCGGTTAAAAAAGATTCATTCAGGATCGCGATACAGAGATAAAACCCATTATTGGGCACAAACGTGTTAAAGTAATAGTTATAAGTCTCTGTATGTATGTAATGCTGTCACCATGCTGCTGTGATGTCCACTCGTTGTTTTTGTCGCGGGAGCAACAGCGAAGTTTACTGGAGGAGAACCGGCTCGTTGTGGCCAATGGCAGCAGGACTACAGACTCTGAGGTGCCGTACGGGTCAAACACCTGCAGCGCGGAGTAAATAGATTTACTTCTAAAAGGCTTACAGTAAGATTATGTATTAAATACATTTACAAATACAAAAACGAAGGAGGTTTTTGCTATAATTTTAGTTAGTTTCAGTTAGATTTGTATGTACACAATACAGTTTTAGTTAGTTCTAGTTTTTGAAAAACTTTTTTATTTTTATTTCAGTTAACAACAATTATTTTACATTTTAGTTTTCGTTTTTTTGTTCGTTTTTGTTAACTATAATAACCTTGATACCTACAGGAGAAAGCTCCTGATTGTTTGTTTTATTTATTATCTGATTCCGAACTATCTTTATTTTGAAACATTACAGTATTCGTTTAATTTTCAACAAAGCATTCGGCATCTTAACGACCGAGGAGACGTGAGTATTGCTTTATTTCTTCTTGCTAAATAAGACATCAGTGGTCATTTGTGTAGTCCTGTTGTGTTAAGCTCTGATCTTATTCTCTTTTCTTTTACTGCCAATTTTGACTTGTGCCTGCTGTGGATCCATCTCTGAACTGGATTCTCTTTTGGATTTCTTTCTCTTACTGCTTTCTCTGCACCAACAACTACGCCTGGTCTTCGGCTGCGCTACCTGGTCTGCTGTATTCTCCAGTCCAGATCTTCAATGTAGTGCCTGCAAATTTAATATATTTATTTATTTACATTTTAATGCTTTTTTGTTTACTTTACTTGTTTGTTTACCTTCTCAATTGACATTTTAATTTAGCCAACCCTTTATATATAGTTAATTATTTAATATAATCTAAACTATTTTATACTGTTTGTTTATAATTAGATGTGTACTGTATATTAAATGTTTTGAAATATATAATAAAAAAAAGTTTGATTATATTTATTTGTGTGGCATTTTTACACTTCAAAGTTTACACATGCAGTTGTTAAATTAAGAAAAAAGAATGAACAATATTTAATATTAAGTAATGCTGAAAAATTATTACTGCTTATCCTGTATTCTAGGCAGTACTGATAAACCGTCAGGAAAAAAAGCAATAATACATGTAGTAAGAACGTCATCTCACAGTTGTTGAATGTCACACAACAACATTGCTACAGCCTTCTCAGGTCTTACATTTCTACACTGTAACAATGTAGCGAGCACAAAAGTGGCGACATTGCCTTTGAAAAAATGCAACATTGTACAGACATCGCTACAACGTAAATGTGTTTGTTGGGAAAAAGGTTGGGAACCACTGTTCTACAGTGTGAATTATGAATCTTGTAAATTCACAAAATATAATGACGAACATAATTAAATTTATTACATTTAACTTAAAGGCCATTGCAGCATTATTTCTTTTAAATAACACCAATAAAAATGACTCTCACCTCAACATCTGCAGTGTGTGATCCTGAACCATATGACACCTTTAAAACACATCTTGCGGTAAGACTGGTCATACATTCTTTTGATTCAATATAATTAATCATTATATGTTTAATTATTAAAAGTTTACTTAAAGACCATTGCAACATTTTTTTTTTTATATAAAAATAATAATTCTCTCACCTCATCATCGGCAGTAAGTGATTCCAAACCTTCTGTCACCTTTAAAAAAAACCATCTGCAGGTAAGACTGGTTATACATTCTTTTAATACAATATAACTAATCATTATATGTTTAATTATTGAAAATTTACTTAAAGACCATTGCAACATTATTTTTTAATATAAAAATAATAATAATAATTCTCTCACCTCATACATACTTTTAATACAATATAATTGTTTATATTTAACTTAATATAACAATTATATTTAATATATTATAATGTAATTATAATGAGCTGACTTACATCCAATTGTCCTCTTTTTAGTCTTCCATGGGGAAATTTAACTGTGCTCTTCGGCTCTAAGTACAGTTTGTACTTGCGATTTGGCATTCTAAATTTAAAAAGGACATAAACATAATTATTAACAGGACTACTCAAGAATGGTATGATGGTTAATACAAAGTAATTAATTTACTAAAAGCTATACAGTCCTCACATAAACTTTATTTATCAGGTGAAATTAATATTTGTTTAAATATCTTCTAATCCTTGTATGTTTAAACTGAACTACTTTGTTTACTAGTTTAACAATAAGATAAATTGGATTAATAATATTGTTCTTGTTTTGTCATGCGGAAGTATTTGTGTAGAAGTTTTATAAATAGGACTGCATGGAACCCCTGCACTGTAACGTACAGTGTGACTGCAGTCGCTGTAACCAAGGCAACAGTATCAACAGTGACTTCCCGCCTAAAATCGTTAATTCCGTTACCGTAATTTCACGTTTATTCGGTTTTATAATATAACGTAATTATAATTTTTATAATTTGTAATAAGCCATGTTCGCCTACGTGAAGTACATACAAGATGGGTGTAAGGAAATCGTCCCCATAGCCGATATTAAAGACTTTGACCCGAAAACGGGAGACCTCAGCAAAACGTACTGGGTGCGCTGGCAGGATAAATATTTCAAGGGACAAATATTGCTCCTAAAGAGTGAGTCATTATAATGTTAACTTCAGTAGTTCGTTAATAATGTGATAAAAGTACATTTAGAAAACTCTATATCGCCACTATTAACGTTAAATGTCATTGAAAGATTGGTCAAGGCACTAACGTTAACTGTTGTCCGTGCTAACGTTAGCTAACGAACATAGTGTGTTAGTAAAGCAGCGAGCTGGGTTAACATTGAACATTGTTTTTAATGACAGAAGACATTGTATTACGTTACATGTAGTTTAAGTACTTACATTAAGTGTTATTAACATTCCAGAGTCCAGAGAAGAGGTTGAAGAAGTGCTTGCGCAGGGTAAGCGGGTTCGTGTTAAACTCATCAAGGACTCATCACCTCCACGGCCCGCGCTCCGAAGAAGAGGAAGCCAAAATCATAAATGTAACGTTGTTGGTGGTATACATGTGAAATTTCAGCTATTGCCATCTTGTGGTACTTGAATGTATTGACAGACTACTTGTGTTAAAATTATACATTGAAGGCTCAGATATGGAAAAAAAAACATGTAATGCCATTCCATAATCTTGTGTGTACTGCAATCTGTCTTCGACCACGTGAAAGTTTTCAAATTATCACCATTATCAGCTAATAATATCAGACTCTAATCATGGTATTTATATCCTTTGTGCATCACTTTTAAAGTTACACATAATTCAAAATGGACAAAATGTTAAAATTGTCATATTATGATATTAAATATTTTTAATATTCCTTTCTACTTTAACTCATGCCAATATTTTCACCAGCATTAGTTGTAATCATAATTGCCATACATTCATAAATTTTCAGAATATGAATACATTAAATGCTGCTTTATTTATAATTTTGATTCCTATATTAATAATAATAATAAATGTTATTATTTGCCATACACTTCATAAGCCTTTTGCCTTTGTTACAGTCTTACAGTCCTGCTTATATCCCTCCTCATTACATTCATTCATTGATTCATTCATTTTCCTTTTGGCTTAGTCTCTTTATTAATCTGGGGTCGCCATAGCGGATTGAACCACCAACTTATCCAGCATATGTTTTATGCAGCGGATGCCCTTCCAGCCGCAACGCATCACTGGGAAACATCCTTACACATTCATTCACTAGGACAATTTAGCCTACACCCAATTCACCTGTACCGCATGTCTTTGGACTGTGGGGTAAACCGGAGCACCCGGAGGAAACCCACGCGAACGCGGGGAGAACATGCAAACTCCACACAGAAACGCCAACTGACCCAGCCGAGGCTCGAACCAGCGACCTTCTTGCTGTGAGGTGACAGCACTACATACTGCGTCACCGTGTCGCCTCCTCCTTATTACAGTCTTGTATTAATTTCAAGGCATTCATATTTGGTGGTGCAATGGGTAGCACAATTGCCTCATAGCAAGAAGGTTGCTGATTTGAGCCTCGCTGGATCAGTTGGCATTTCTGTGTGGAGTTTGCATGTTCTCCCCGTGTTGGCGTGGGTTTCCTCCGGGTGCTCCAGTTTCCCCCACAAGTCCCAAAAACATGTGGTAAAGGTGAATTGGGTAGGCTAGCATATGTGTGTGAATGAGTGTGTATGGATGTTTCCCAGTGATGGGTTGCAGCTGAAAGGGCATTCGTTGCATAAAACATATGTTGGCAGTTCATTCTGCTGTGGTGACCCCAAATTAATAAAGGGACTAAGCCGAAAAGAAAATCAATGAATGAATAAATTAAAAATCATTAAGCTGTCATCATGTGTTTCTAAGGTAATTAAAATTGAATAATGTGATCTAAGTTTAAATTTTAACAAAGAAATAGATTTTTAAACATTTTGCAACCTTTAGCCTCCTCATTACCAACAAAGGACATTTATGTAGAATGAGCCAATTATATTGTTTTAAGATATTTATATTTGTCTTTTTAATATAAACATTTTTTGGATGTAGTCTTGCATTTCACTTGCTTTTACTAATTAATATTTTATGCATGTGTCCAAACAAATCAGAAAAAAGCTGCAGAAGAGGCCAAACGAAAAAACCTTTTGGCCTTACTAAAAGAGCGACAAAACAAAAGAAAACTGTCTCCACTCTGCCCAACTCCAAACAAAAAAACAAAAGCTGATAACCTGTCCAACAAGGTTGATGATGGTGAGGATAAGGTGGACGATGATGATGATGATGATGATGATGATGGCGATGACGACGACGATGATGATGATGATGGTGGGGTTGTACCTGAAAAACTGTTTCAGGAGGCAAGACAAAAGCAACTATTATACAAAAAACAGGTCAACAAAATGTCTCTGCAACTGCAGGAAACTAAACAGAAGTAAGGGATGCTTTTACAGAGATTATTTTAGGAGTTTCTGTCAATGTTTTAGCTAGTCATAACATTCAGTATGTAATTTTGTTATAGGCTAGAGGAGCACATGAAACGAAGTGCAGAAGTTGAGGCGGAGAATAAACAGCTACGTTCATTAAACATGCAACTGCAGCAACAGTTGCTAAAATCACTCAACTCTTCATCTGGTGAGCTTTTCATCGCCTTATTTTCGCTGACCTCTGAGAATGTCATTCAAAGAAAAATGCAATCTTTCATGTTTAACTACTATTTATTATTATTATTATTATTATTATTATTATTATTATTATTATTATTATTATTATTGATTTCAACTATTATTTTAGCACAGAAAATCTTCTTACTGCCACAATTTTTAATTTTGTAATTTGTCAGATTTTCTAACAGGTTCACAAATAATGACTAATTTTATATTTTGTTAAAACTTTGCCCCATTATATGATGTCATAGACACATCTATTTAACTATGTAATTTATTGAAATGTGTGGAAACATTTCAGAACTTGCATTCTTTTGGATGACTGGAGCATCTACTGCCCATCCAATTTGTTATATCACATCTGTTTTCTTCTGCTTCTGCAAGGTATACCGACAGCAGCGACAGTTTACAGTGCAATTTACCATTTCAATTCACACAAACTCTACCTTCCAACGGGCCCAACTGACTTGGAATTGAATAATTCTCCCACTTTTACTAATTTTACTCAGCAGCCCTAAATCTGACTGACGATCAGCTTCACTGTTAACAACAGACCCAAAGGGCATATACTGAAACACAATAATATTGCTATAAAGAGTTGCTGTAGAAAACCAATAATAATAATAAAAATAAAATATCAGTAAAATATTATATTACAGGGCAGCACGGTGGCACAGTGGGTGGCACAATCGCCTCACAGCAAGAAGGTCACTGGTTTGTGCCCCAGCTGGGTCAGTTGGAATTTCTGTGTGGAGTTTGCATGTTTTTCCCATGTTGGCGTGGGTTTCCTCCTGGTGCTCTGGTTTCCCCCACAATCCAAAAAAAAAAAAACAAGTGGTATAGATGAATTGGGTCAGCTAAATTGTTCGAAGCGTATGTGTGTGAATGAGTGTGTATGGAATTTTTCCCATTGATGGGTTGAAGCTGGAAGGGCATCCGTTGCGTAAAACATATGCTGGATAAGTTGGCGGGTCATTCCACTGAGACGACCCCAGATTAATATCTACAGGGTAGATCCAGGAGATGCTGAAGGGATTATTGTCATTTGTCTTTTTGTCTTTCTAATTTTCACAGATTCTAGACCACCAAAACCAAAGGGGACCATAAATGTACAAAGTAAGTGCAACAAACACAGCCCAAAATCAGAAAAAGTTGGGACAGTATGGGAACGCAAATAAAAAAAATAAAAACTGGTAACACTTTATAATAACTACACACTATAAATCATTTATTAAGCACTGGCATCTAGTGAATTCATTATTTGTTAAGCATTAACTCCACATTAATAAACGTTAGTAATCAGTTTATTACGGCAGCTACACATGCTGTATTAATGACTTATAATCACATCTATAATGTGCTTAAGGATTGTATTTTTATAATTTGTGACTGGTTGATTTTTCATTACTAAATAAAGTATCACATTATTTACAAACCATTTGTATTTAAGAGTAGTTGTCTTTTTAAGATCATTCAGAATGAGTTAGTAAATGATTAATACACTATTGAAATCAACATTTATATATCTGATTATTCAGGCATATACTAATAGTTAACTAATATGTTAATAAATGCTTTATTAACTCAACTTCATCTAGTTTTGTGACCTAATCTAAAGTGAGGACTATTCATGCTTTATAAATCCCTTATAAATGACAATTAAGGGCTCTGTACAATGAACAATAATCTTTGCAAACTCATCTAAAAAGTAAAATTACTGTAAAATTTAAACATTGCTGAATAACAGCAGTGTCAAAATACGACAAAACTGGATAAAACAACAACAACAATATAATAATTTAACAATTTAATAGGATGCAATGTTTAAACTGTACAGTAATTTTATTTTAGATAAAATTGCAAAGATTTATTTTTTATTTGATACAGTTTCATTTGTGTATCTTCAATTGAATAGAAATGAACAAAGTTGTTTATTTTCTTTTTTCCTGTTTAGAATTTAACTGAGCCTTTATAAATGTGCTTATAAGTCAAGAATACAGCATTTGTAGCTGCAGTTGTAAACTGCTTACTAACATCTATTAATGTAGAGTTCGTGCTTAACAGATAATGAATTCACTATTTGCTAATGCTTAATAAATGGTTCATAGTGTGTAGTTATTATAAAGTGTTACCAGAATATTTTGTTTTCTGTGTTTTACATCTACTGTCATTTGTGATGGATTTCTTTTTCTATTTTACACAGACCCTCAGCAACAAAAACCAAAGAGCACCTTACAAAGTATGTGCAACAAAAATGTAACTCAAAGATATCTGAAATTTATATGCATTTCAAGTATATTTACATAATTTTTTATATAGTTGCAGAGGCTGACTGTGAGCAGCAATCACTATCCAGACAAGAAGATGAGGTACAACATTTCACTCATCATCTTTGCACATGTATTAATATTAAAATCCCCTACTGCACAGACTTTTATGTGCATATGTACAATTATTATTTTTGATTATATTAATTCTGTCAGATTCAATTGGTGAAACTTGGAGACATCCAAATCCGCAGTGACACCTGGACAGCAATCCAAAAAAACACCAGGGATTCTTTATTTGTGAAAGAATTGGCTGTGGCATTCTGGGGCACAAAGACTCTGGGGGACAGAAGTCTCACAGGGAAAGAATGCCCCACCACAAAAACTACAAAAAGTGATGCTTGTATCCTGGCCACCAGCATAGCACCAGCATCCAATGCTGGTCACCAGCATACCAGCACCAGCATCTCAAGCTGGTCACCAGCATACCAGCACCAGCATCCCATGCTGGTCACCAGCATACCAGCACCAGCATCCCATGCTGGTCACCAGCATACCAGCACCAGCATCCCATGCTGGTCACCAGCATAACACCAGCATCACAGCACCAGCATCACATGCTGGTCACCAGCATACCAGCACCAGCATCCCATGCTGGTCACCAGCATAACACCAGCATCACAGCACCAGCATCAAATGCTGGTCACCAGCATCACAGCACCAGCATCCCATGCTGGTCACCAGCATAACACCAGCATCCCATGCTGGTCACCAGCATAACACCAGCATCCCATGCTGGTCACCAGCATCACAGCACCAGCATCCCATGCTGGTCACCAGCATCCCAGCACCAGCATCCCATGCTGGTCACCAGCATCCCAGCACCAGCATCCCATGCTGGTCACCAGCATACCAGCACCAAAACACACACTGAAATGCTGGTCTTGCTGGTGACCAGCAATGCTGGTCTATGCTGGTCTTTTCAGCAGGGACAACCCTTCCTACTCCCCAAGAACTGTACTTATCCAGAGCGAGCAGAAGGGCTGCCAAAATCACTCTGGACCCCTCACACCCAGCACACTGCCTCTTTGAACTTTTACCTTCTGGTCGACGCTACAGAGCACTGCGCACCAGAACAGCCCGACACAGAAACAGTTTCTTCCCTCAGGCAATCCATCTCATGAACACTTGATGATAATAATTGCGGAACCAACATCACTACTTGCTATACACTTTTATACACATATACACTTATTTAACAACACTCTTTACATGCCAATTTGCACATAACAGCTGCACATATAACGTTGTATATAGTAATAAACATGTACATACACTTGTCAATCTGTATATTTGCACTCACTACTTACTTCTATTTTTTAAAATATATTTATTATCTGTCTTTTGTCATGTCTCTGTAATTCTGTTGCACTGTAGAAGCTCTGTCACGAAAACAAATTCCTAGTATGTGTGAACATACCTGGCAATAAAGCTCTTTCTGATTCTGATTCTGATTTGCAGGTTTCGTATGGAGGATGACATTTATTTATTTATTTATTTATTCATTGTTTTATTTATGAAGGAATGTGTGTGTTTATTCGTTCATTTATTTATTTATTGTTCTGTAAATGTAGATGAAAGTTGCTAATCGAAAAAAATATATAATATAGCAAACATTTTATTTATTTGTGAAGATATTAGACCAGATTTAGGTTCTTGCTCGTCGGATATCAAGGACTATCTATCTATCTATCTATCTATCTATCTATCTATCTATCTATCTATCTATCTATCTATCTATATATATATATATATATATATATATATATATATATATATATATAATGACGTAATACATTATGAAAATACTTTATACTTTATGAGAAGTAAATGTGTTTTGGAGAATAAATATGATGGGAATGATGAATATGATGGGTGATGACGGGCACTTCTCGACAGTTCAGGTAAATAGCAGCCTCTAGCGTTGCTACTCAGCTAATCTATATCACAGAAAGTCGTTTGAACTAAACATTGTGTGTCAAGTGTAAAAAATGCTGTTCTGAATTGAAATTTTGGATGAATGCTTTGTGATATTTAAATTCAGAACTGAAAGTGACAAGAAACTTAAAACAAAAACTTAAAATAAATAAATACATATACATATTAATATATATACATACATATATATACATACATATATACATATATATATATATATATATATATATATATATATATATATACACACATATATATATATATATATATATATATGTATATATATATATATATATATATATATATATATATATATATATATATATATATATATATATATGTATGTATATACATATATATATATGTATATACATATATATATATATATATATACATATATATATATATATATATATATATATATGTATATACATATATATATATATATATATACATATATATATACATATATACATATATATATATACATATATACATATATATATATATATATACATATATATATATACATATATACAATTTTTTTTTTTATTATTATTAAGCATGTGCTAATTTAATGCACATCACAGGTCACCAAGAATGCAAACTTCAAACTAAAATATCATACCATACACAACATACTTGATTTGTACATACCCTCTATACATATACATTTATAATTATGCTCATATCTATATACCCCTGATTATTCATAGCAACCTGTACAAATCTATTCTAAATCTCTGTTCATAGTTAATATAACCTATATATAATGTTCATAGTACATCCATCTGTAAATATCACCATAGTTTTTCTATAAGTGCAATTTAGAAGTTATACCTATATATCCTGCACTTGCTGCTATTGCACCCCTGGTTAGACCTAAACTGCATTTCATTGCCTTGTACTTGTACATGTGTAATGACAAAGTTGAATCCAATCTAATAATCTAATCTAAAACTAAAAAAATCATCAAGAACACCAATTATGTATTTTATATTTACACATACCTCTTTGTTTCAAACCAACGTTCAGCGCGGGTATAATTTAAAACGCTAACACAAACTGCTCCATCAGCAATAATTAATGGAACAAATTCACCTGGCAAACAGTGCAGTGGATTCATTCGTACACAGAGACATTTATTACATTTCACACAGCAGGTTCAGATAGAGGAATGCCATCTACACATACAGGGGAGGAATTGTGAAGCTAATTTGGTTACTCTTACTCCAAATAATTAGTATAATAATTATGAGATTTGTCACAAAAAAGCCACTGAAAACAACCTGTATACATCGATTAGATAAAACAATAACATCTGATTACTCATAAATTAAGAACACACCTTCAAGATACAGACACTCTTACAAACATTGAAAGGTATCGTTCACAAAAGAACCTCGTGCTGATAAACCGAACAATACTGCAGAGAGACAAAGACTTGCATTGGATCATATCAAAGATACACATGCAAGCCATTACAAATACTGTGGTAATGTGCATTTAAATATCCTGACCGCTGATTTGTTTAAACTGCAGGAAATGTGTTGTGTAGTTGATAAAGTGTGTTCAATGCAGTCGTGATTGTAAGATGAAATGTCCAGTAGCAGTCTTTGTCTCAGTGCTTTGTGAACCTTTAAGAATTGTAACGTTTGCAGTGGATGGGCATAACGGTTTATCCGGCGACACGGTAGTTGGCGTGGATCTCTGGCTTAATGTCGCACACCATTTTCAGCAGGTTGCCGAGCACAGCCTCCTTGTTCTGCTGATAGCTGCCCTGGATGCGACCCATTTTATCCACAGTCTCCTTGTCCACCTCTACAGCTGAGTTTCCATGAGACCCCAGTGCCTGCAGGAACATGCAATGGGAGGTAACTGTAATTCAGAATTAAAACTAATGTATACTATTATACTAATGTATACCGTTATGTACAGTTGAAGTCAAAATTATTTGCTCTCCTGTGAATTTTATTTTATTTTTCAAATATTTCAAAAATTTCCTTGAGCCAGGAATTTTTTACAGTAATTTCTATAATATTTTTTCCTCTGGAAAAAGTCTTATTTGTTTTATTTTGGCTAAAATAAAAGCAGTTTTTTTAATTTTTCTTAAAAACATTTTAATGTCAATATTATTAGCCCTCTTAAGCAACATTCTTTTTGATCATCTGCAGAACATAGTTATACAATGACTTGGCTAATAACCCTAATGCAGAGTTCAGACTGCATGATTTTAGCCCAAGTCAAAATCATGCCATGTGAAATGTGTTCTGACTGAAAATAACATCGTCGATTGCCTACAGCCAATGAGGGAAGCGCATCCACTAGGATACACTCACCGGCCACTTTATTGGGTACACCTGTCCAACTGCTCGTTAACGCATGTTTCCAATCAGCCAATCACATGGCAGCAACTCAATGCATTTAGGCATGTAGACATGGTCAAGACGATCTGCTGCAGTTCAAACCGAGCATCAGAATGGGGAAGAAGGGTGATTTAGGGTGACTTTGAACGTAGCATGGTTGTTGATGCCAGACAGGCTGGTCTGAGTATTTCAGAAACTGCTGATCTACTGGGATTTTCACGCACAACAATCTCTAGGGTTTACAGAGAATGGTCCAAAACAGAGAAAATATCCAGTGAGCAGCAGTTCTGTGGGCACAAATGCCTTTGTGTGATCTGTGTTTATAACATAACCTTCAGTCTATTTGACAGTTAAATACACTGATGCTAACAAAAACAGCCGCCTGCATGTGCTTTGAATGTGTACGTTTAGAAAATAGTATATCAGGGCTGGTATTCACAAAACATTTGATCTAACTATTAAAAGTCTTTTGATTTTAGTTACGAGTTTTTTTCTTTAAAACTATCCATAAAGCTCCAGAGACAAACTTTTGCTGAGGAATAGAAAGAAGTGTAAAAGGGATAGTTCATACAAACATCAAAATCCCGCCAATTTACAGTACTCACCCTCCACTTGTTCCAAACCTGTTTGAGTGTCTATCTTCTATTGGACACAAAAGATGATATTTTGAAGAATGTTGGAAACCTGCAACTAGTGAATGCGATAGTATGAAAAAAAATATCAGTGAATGGGTACATTCTTCAAAATATCTTCTTTTGTGTTCAACAGATTAAAAAAAAAATACTCAAACTGGCCACACAGCCTTCGGTGGTAACCATATTTGTAAATATACTTTTTTGGCAACAAATTGTTGAATATTTTTAGACCATGATGTCATAGGTTGCCAGTTAGGGCTGAGCGAGACTTGTCACATGATTTCTGATCCTACAAAGTTTGCCTTTTTTAAACTCTACTTGTTTTTATACTGGAGATCAATTTTTATAACTTTGTAGCTTTTTAGACTATTTATTATGTTGATACCTTGCTCTTCCAAACTGGTTAGGAACAATGATTGCTGAATTTTCATTTTTGGATAAACTTTAAGCTAAAAGTAAACGTGGGGCTGACCTCATGACTATGGATGATGTCAGCATGATTGCTAATTACGCACACAGTGATTGGCTGATGGAGAGCGGTCTATGTTTGAGATTTATTGACAGAAACTTTGTGGAGAGCAATATTATGAAGCTAAATTCAAATAATTGTTTCGAAATTAAATGTTGCCACATTCAAATTTTGAAGATTTAGCTTCTTTGCAGTTTCCTTGCTTTTAATGTTATGGACATTAAATAAAAAACAATTCTTCCAAAATATGTTCTAGTAACGTTAGTGTATGTTCTTAGAAAATAATTAAGCAAATATAGTTTCATTCATTCATTTACTTTTCGGCTAAGTCCCTTTATTAATCTGGGGTCACCAAAGTGGAATGAACCGCCAACTTATCCAGCATCTGTTTTTACGCAGCGGATGCCCTTCCAGCTGCAACCCATCACTGGGAAACACCCATACACTTCCATTCACACACATACACTACAGACAATTTAGCTTACCCAATTCACCTACAGCGCATGTCTTTGGACTTGTGGGGACAACCGGAGCACCTGAGGAAACCCACACGATCATGGGGGAAACATGCAAACTCCACAAAGAAATGCCAACTGACCCGGCCAAGGCTCAAACCAGCGACCTTCTTGAGGTGAGGCGAGAGCGCTACCCACTGCACCACCGTGCTGCCCCAAATATAGTTTCAAATACTTTTTAAATATTTGAAATAGATATAATATTTAATGTTTTTAAAATATATTTGACCAAATACATAGAAATAGGCAAATATGTATTTACAGAACATTTATTTGCACAAATAATATACATTTGAGTATTATGAAATAAAATTTAAGATATTATTGAAAACATATTTCTTACCGTATGGGAATCCCTCCCACTGTAGGCGATAACTTATTAAAAGCTAATTGTAGTCAAATTTAAAAAAAAAATGTTTTATTTTCAATACAGATTACCGGCAACAGTCAATTTAGCAGAGTTTGCGGTCGGGTCTTACTAGTTACTCTGAAGCCCTCTTCACTTCTCCTAATGTTTAACTGATTTAGGAGTGAGTTTTAGTCAAACTCTTTGTGAAATATTCTTCAAGCTAAAATTTAGGAGTTATTTTTATTTATAATTTAAGCACATTATTTATCAGATTTTCTCCTAAAACTAAATGTAAATGATACTTTTAGCTTTAATATGTTTAGTGAATACGGCCCCTGGAGTTTAAACTGACAAGACTTTCATGATGACAACAACTGCAATATCACGTGCACATGATAGACATGACCATCAAAACCAAATAGATGTTTGTTTTAGCAGAATCTCAGACATGAGTTGAGAAACTTCTGCCTGCTTCTGAAAAGGCAGGAGGGGAAACAGCATTTAAATAGAGACACTGAAAAAATACTGCCATTCACAACATGGTGTAATATGGTAATTGATATGTGGAAACATTGGAAGATGAAAGACGTTTGTGATTGAAACATAGGAGACTTATATTAACAATATTATAAATATCTTAACATTTCTATTTTTTCCAACCGTACATAGTGTGCTTCTTAATATTAATATTAATTAATTATGAGGAAAATATTTAATTTTGTTTGTAAGTTTTTGACAAGGTAGCTGTTAATGTGAATTTCATGAATCATGAAGTGCAAAAGTTTGAGCAAAAATCTTCCAAAAACATTCCAAAAACTCACCTACATCATGGATGGCATGAAGCCGAGTAAGTTAACAGCAAATTTTTATTTTTGGGTGAACCAACTCTTTATTGATGGAACTTAACAGCTTTGATTAGGGAAAAAAACAACCCCAATCAAACACTGCAAAGACAATCACATTAACCTCCTAAAGTCAAGTGCTATTTTGGGGTTTCCGCCTGGATTTTGCCTACCGAATTTCAAAAGCCTCCCAAATACACATCCAGAGGTGTAAATGCAAAAGTTTTATATAATTTCAAAGAAAACCCTTTGAATTTTCATAAAACACTGTTAAAAGTGATTAAAATAATTGGATATGTTGTCTGTGTAATAACAAACCCCCTCCAAATATGAAAGTATACCTTTTAGGATCTGTGTGGTCTAAGTCGCTGTAATTATTTTGGTGGTTCCTGCACATGTCAGTAATCATAGGAAAAAAGAAAAATGTCTCTATCATAATCTATGCAAAAGTTATTCTATTCCAGCTGATGAGAGAACAGGACTACTCATGGGGGTATTTGGCCAGTATGGACCTTTAAAATTTAAAGAATGCGTAAGTAAATGATGATCGGATACACAAAACTTAGGAGGTTAAAGGCAATGCAGAATTCTTTAACAACTCACTTCATATTGTTGATCACATGTATTTATTAATGTTTCTAGATTTTAAAAAGTCATAAATCTCACCGCAGCCTCCTTTGTCTTAAACTCTTTCTCCCGTTGCAGACGATACTGCTCAATCTCAGCCTGCGCCTCCTCTTTGGCCTGCTTCAAACGACGATTCTTCCCTATTATCAAAATACACACACACACACACACACACACACACACACACACACACAGTTATAATTATTAAAATAGTGCCATAACTAAATATATTTTGGGGTCAATAATTGTCACAATCATTTTGGATATTTGCTTGCTTTCCTTCTCTCTATACATGTCAAAATGTACACCAATATTGTAAAATGTGTGATATTTTTGGAATGTTTGATAAATAAAGTTAGGGGGAAAAGAAAAAAAACTGCTCTATTGCACTCTGTAGGCAGAAACACAGAAAAAAATCTGACATTACTGTTTTAAAGAAAACGCTTTTTTATATATGGGAAATGAAAGCAGGCGACAGAAAATACCTATAAAAAACAGGAACTGAGTGAATGTCCAGTGAGTCAGTGTCATTGTGACACTCTAGTAAAAAAGATATTTAGTACATTGTCATTATTTCCTTGACTAACGTCCAAAAAATAATTCTAAACGCATAAAAGCCTTTTCATGAATTACAACAAAAAAGTGTCAAATTCCTCAAGAACTTGATGAGGTTAAAGCTGATTCGAAATGTTAAAAGGTGTTGAGGCAAAACCTTTCCATATTTAATTGTTTTAAAATTCGTGTTTAACATTTTTAGTGTCTTTAGTGTAAAGAAATAATAAAAATAAGGAAAAAGTAGATGACAACAATTTGTGTAAATGTAATCAATTATACATGATTATCCATCTATCGAATAGTTAGCACTAAAAATTGAAATGAAAAACAATACATGAATCCATTTCGTCGACAATAGATCTAAAATGATCAACAGAAACGTTTTATTCCGCATTCAAACCATATAATTTATTCATTCTCTCATTGTTGTTTTCATGTAGATTTACATCGACAGCGGCTTGCTGGACAGCTAGCATGTCAGCTAAGCGCCAGTCTATAGCGATGACAAGCAAAACTACTTACTTTTACGGGCTTCTGCGACCTTTTCTGCGGCTCGTTTTTCAGCCTGGAGCAGCTGCTGGATGCCCTGAGACTGGCTCGCCATGCTTCGGTACGAATTTTACTTGAATCACTGCAGATGGACGAGTTTGGATGTCCGTATCTCCCGCAGTGGAGAAGGTCGACTGAACGTCAGCTGATCGAGCGTCACACTGAACGCTGATGACAATCACGTGACTGCAGGAGACTCCCAGCGTGTCATGATTTCAGGCTTTCATTAGAGGGCGCTGGTGGCGCAGTATATTTTTAATGTCAACACGATTGTAAAGGGATAGTAAACCCCAAAATGAAAATTCTTTCATTTACTTTCCATTCGCTTTTGACCAAACCTATTTGAGTTTCTTTCTTCTAACGAACACTAAAGAAGATATTTTGTAGAAACGTTGGAAACCTGTAACAATTAGGGTATATACAGAGCTAGTGTTTCCTCCCATACTGATAAACTTCCGGTGAACGGTCAATGTGACTCCATTCTTTTAGTCATCTCAGTTTTAATTGGATGAACATCAGGATTAAGTTAAAAAGGACAACATTTTCTTCCATTTCATGCTGACTTTAACATTACCTCCATTTCACAGTCAAACTTGTATATTTAGGATCATAAGCAGATTTTTTTTCCAAACATCAGCCTGTCCATTACTTTGTTAATGGCTCATCTTTGACTCAGTCCATACTTTTTTTTTTTGTCCCATAATTTTTGTAATGAGTGTCTTGAATCTTCTGGTGTCGCCTCTCCACTTCTGTTCATGAAGTCATCCGCAAACAGTAATGAGATACCTTCACTCTTGCCCTCTTGAGGTTGTTGCTAATATAACTAACAGTCGGTTTAGGGTCTGTCTAAACAATCTGTTCTCACAATGTTTCTGTTGTCAACTGCTTTTGTTTTACTTGATCATCCCGTTTGACGTCTGTTACTTAGTACAGCAGGTTTCTTTTTTCTTAGGGACATCATGTGTTAATTTTTTCTTAGCTTCATTGCCCGGATTTCATGTTGGTTACATCTCTGAATTATAAATGCAGTGTGAATGGACAAACCCAAATCTGAAACGGAGAGTAGATTTTCAATGTTTCTTGTTTGAATAGTCAATGTAATAGGATACACCTGGGTAACACAACACACATATATATCACATGTTGTAAGTTGTAAATAAATACCTGGAAACAAAAGCTGAAAACATATCTCGTCTCATATATCTTTTGATCAAACACAAATATTTTAAAGGTACAATATCATATTTTAAACTTTAGTTGATGTGTAATGTAGCTGTGTGAACATAAACAACATCTCTGAATGTAATATGTTCAATGTTCAATGCAAAGGGTGACATTGGATTTTACAGAGTTAGCTTAGCAAAACCTGTAGCGAATAAAACAAAAAAATATATCTGTGTTAATGAGATCACAAACCCTTCAGGTTACACGCATATGCACTGCGCAGCGAAAGGGCGTGGCCAGAGGCACTGTAACATTTTAGCAGAGAAAGCTAAAATTCAATTTAATTCAGTTCCCCTTTATTTCTATAGTGCTTTTACAATGTAGATTGTGTCAAAGCAGCTTCACATAGAAGATTATAGTGATTTGAAACAGTGTCAGTTCAGTTTTCAGAGTTTAGCTCAGTCCTGTTTAGCTCAGTTCAGTGTGGTTTAATATTTACTGCTGAGAGTTAAAACACTGAAGAGCAAATCCATTGATGCGCAGCTCTAAAAAATCCCAAACCATGCAAGCCAGTGGCGAAAGCGGCAAATGCCGTCCAAATGCTGCTATTTTCACAGAGCTTGTTCTGTTCCTGTATTTGGGCTTCCAAACGACATGACACAAAGAGAGAAGTGCTTACAATTTAATTTTAATTTTGTTCCACAGAATTATAAAAAAATATATAGCTATCATTTGACAAAGGACAGCTTCCAGAATCTCTCCCAGTTCAGTGCTAATTTGGCTAAAACTTCTTTAAAAAGCGGCAGATCCAACCCTAATAGACAAAGCTGTGGATTCTGAGCCACAACCTGTAAGTATTTTTATTTGTTAATATTGATCTATTACATGCATAATGTCTAGCATTAATGGTATGTTGTAGCAAGGATGTAAACAAAGGAAAATGCTGTTTGGCACTGTTAACAATTTAGCTACAAATTCATATTTATCAGTATTTATCAGACAGTATTTACACAACGGCAAAGCTAGTAGAGGCGTGACACTTCCTGGTGACGTGGAGCCGATATACGAATCCCAGCACATTATGTTAGCTGACCAATCAGAGCCTCTTGAGGGTGGGCTTTCAGAGGAACTAGAAAATATGACAGTCCTTATCATGTTAGGTGAGTAGCTGTATTAAAGGAAGGTAAATGAAAAAAAAAAATGATTTTTTTTTTTTTACAAATGAAACATGAGCCCACATTGCTTTGCACCCCATATAGTATTTAATGTGGGAAATTATTAATAAAAAAGTTATTAGAAAATTAATAAATACTATTTAATCGCCTGAATAAAATATCAATATAGTGTTATACATTTATTAAATGTGGAAAAGATTTGTATTACATATCATGGTTTCTGCCACATTCATTCTTCCAAGGCGGGGCGCCAAAATTTATCCCGCCACGGCTACATTACAGCTTCTCATTCAAAACATTTTATTTTTTTAATAGCGGGTATTAATCGCTCCAAAACGTATTAAAGGGTTAGTGAATTATAACAGCGCAAACTTTTCTGTAACCATAGTAGTGCTGTGCGTCATTTGTTTAACCCTTTAAGGTGACGTTCTGACTGACTGACAGGTGCGTGATGCGTGAGGCTAGCAAACACGACATATAGCTGTTTCACTTTACTTCAGGCACATTAATACCGCTCTATAGGTCTATTGGAGACATTCATAAATATTCCTAGCAAATCTAATAAATGCTGGAGACATACTCGTTACATAAACAAACTAAATCGCACTTCAGCAGTGTTTATTTGAGAGCGCACAAGAAGATCTGCGCGCTCTTGAAGCTCTTGAAGGCCTGTCGCCACAGCTGGAAAAAATCCTAGAGGAAACACTGCATATAAAGATGTATTATAGACTAATAAGTTGATTGATTGATTGATTGATTTTATTTGACAATTCTACCAAAAATATACAAACAAGTCCAGTTAGACCAATTCATACATTATTACAAAAACTGTCGAGGATAAAGTACACAAAAAAGCCACAGGCTTATTTCCATTGTGGTCCTCGATATTTTTTAAAATTAACGAGCAAATCATAAATGGAATGCAAACATCATCAGCTCAGCAACTCAGCACAATAAAATCCTCAACATCAACTATGAAAACAACCACTTTTTAATTTCCCTTTAAAATCACTCTCAGTTTGAATCTCTTTAAAAATCGTGGGCAAAGCATTCCAAACAGCAGAGCTGGTACACAAAAAAGAATTTCTACCTGATTCACTCTTAAATCTATATGGATAAATGTCCCTGCTACGTGCTCTTGTAAAATGACAATGTACCTCACTAACTAAAACGTAATAATTTAGAAAATATTTTGGGACCATTTTCTTTAAAATCTTAAATACCATCACTAATTTTAAAAATTTTACCCTATTCTCAACTTTTAAAATATTACTTTGACTATAATGTTCATTATTTAAATGTGTCAGTGGAGGTACTTTCATAACAATTCTACACAACTTATTTTGGGCCGTCTGCAATTTATTTTTCATTTAAAAAAAAAAAAAAAGCTGCAGCATAGTCAAAGTATGGCTGCACTAATGCACTTGCTAAAATTTTTAAAGTTTGGGTATCTAGGAGCTCTGCCTGTCTTGCTAAAAACCTAATTCTAGAACAAGTTTTTGAATGGACTACAACAGCCATCTTTTCACCTGTCAAATTACTATCTAAAACACAACCCAAATATTTCACTTCCTGTTTGGGAGAAATAATTTGATCCCCTACTTTTATCTCTGACCCGACACATTTTCTTAGTTTCGCAGCTGAACCAAATAAAATAAATTCTGTTTTACCCAAATGTAAGGACAATTTATTAAGGCAAAACCATTCAGAGACTTCCTCAATTTGTTTACTCATTTCATTTTCAAAAAATTCCCTCCTCTCATGAGACACTATTATTGCTGCATCATCCGCATATAACAAAAGCTTATTTAAAGCCATTTTCAAATCATTAATGTATATTAAAAAAAGCAATGGACCTAAAACACTGCCTTGTGGAACCCCATAAGCGACGGGCGAATAATCTGATAACACTCCATTTAAATCTATTAATTGACTTCTGTTTTCAAGGTAAGATTTTATCCATTTACAGGCCATATTATCAAAACCCATTGCTATTATTTCTTTCATTATATATCCATAATATAAATTAAACCTGTGCAATATAGATAATTTATTTATCTCTGAAAAATGTTTTAGCAAGGCCAGCAAACAAGTATCTGCTATATTGACTCTGTCAGATAAATAATGACTGATCATGATGACTGATAGAAAACTGTTCAGTCTATTATATTAAATTACAATCGGAAACAATGTTCCCCATTTGCCCGTCTCGGTCGCCATATTTGTAAAATAGTATACACTGATGTTTATTGATCAAAATATTCATTAACAACATTTATATAAAATATATTGATGACGATGTCCGAGAAGACGTTAATAACATTAACATCCGTCGTAAGCATATATGGTGTGCCTAGATTAGGGGTGTCCAAACCCTGTCCTCGAGGACCGTTGTCCTGGAGAGTTTAGCTCCAACCCTAATCAAACACACGTGGACCAGCTAGTCAAGCTCTTACTAGATAGCTAGAAGCTTCCTGACAGGTGTGCAAGTTGGAGATAAACTTTCCAGGACACTGGCCCTCCACGACAGAGTTTGGACACCCCTGGCCTAGATTGCACGTGCTGGATTGTGTGTGCCTGAAACGTGTGGGTCTGCGGGTCTGCAGCTGGATATTATTGATGATTCAATTCAATTCAAATCAATTCAATTGAATAATTGCTTTATTGGCATGACAAATGTTACAAATGTATTGCAAAAGCATTTATAAAGTTTACATTAAAAAGAACACACACACACACACACACACACACACACACACACACACACACACACACACACACACACATACACACACACACATATACATATATATATATATATACTATTTAAATTTATATATTTTTTGAACATAGTAAAAACAGTAAGTAGTAGTAGCAGTAAAAAAATCTGTCATCATTTGCTCGTCCTAGACTTGTTTCAAACCTGTTTGAGTGTCTTTCTTCTGTTTATTTTGAAAAAATGTTAGGTATTTTGAAAAATGGCGCAAACTGGTAACCTAACCATTATATATTTGTTTTCACTAATATGGGTGTAAGCGGTTTCCAACATTCTTCAGAATCTCTGTGTTCAACAGAAGAAGAAAAAACTCAAAAGTCTGGAACCACTTGAGGGTGAGTAAATGTTGAGTACATTTTTATTTTTGTGTGAACTGTCCCTTTAAGCCAAGAGTCCATGAGTACCGGTGCGTACAGAGGAAATGTCGCCATCTTATGGTCATTTATATAATTAATTACAGGCGACGGATATTTGGTATCCGTCAGACAGACAGGCATCTGCTGACCATCCACTTACAATCAACACACACTGGCTATGAAGAAGTGACTGTCTTTTCTTTTTAAGTGAAGTATTTCTAAAGGAAATTAAACTGAGATTTTCAATAGCAGTGTATATAATCAAGAGCAACCCTACGGTCTCCTTACGTTACTCCACACCCCTCGTGTCAGGTCAGTGAGTGACCATAAAATGAACACCTGTCCGCCTTCTTCTTTAAAGGAAAGACCTTTAAGGCAGGTATACACAGCAGTTATCATACTTGACCACACACACACACAGGAACAGTTGCAGGGCTCGGAGGGTCGTGTGGTAAACGTCATAAGCCTGTGGCAGCGCTGGAGCTGAGCGGAAACCCCTCCCGAATCCCAACTCAACTCCTCCAACCCCAGTCAAAGAAAAGAGGAATACCGAGGAATCAGGAAACACGGACAAATATCACAGTACACCATTACAGTAAGCCGACGAGCTATTCTATCACATACGCTATTTTGTTCGCACGCAAATGCTGTTTAGTCCGCCGCAGGTCTCGGGAATGCGCGCTTGTGTTCAATTGTTTTGCTGTTTTTCCAAAGGAAAAGGCCAGGCAGCATTAGCAAGGCAGCGCTAGCAGCGGCTAACGTCCCACCAGCACAGGAAAGCCAATGAACATGTTCAGTAAGCGTATAAAATTTGTTGTGCGGTTTGTCAACTGTCCGTCATTGTTATTTGCGGTTGTTATGGACGTGTGAGTGTGTGTTGAATCTAAACGCAGAGAAACAGTCGCCCGTCACTCTTATTAAACTTTTGACAACAGCGGTATGAACACATAACCAGCGAAACTGCGGTTTAATTACCTTGACCGACCTAACCTATTGCAAATTAAGTCTGTAACATCACTGTGACGTTGAGGAAGATTGAGAAGGGCTTTCGGTTTTATATTGTTAAGGTAACTTTGAAAGAGTAAATCATTAACTCAACAGTTTCCTCCCTACTCACTTCATGTGATGGTCATAACTTATTTTAGGTTTAACCTACTTTACACCTCGTTACTGTACTGTTGTGGCATCAGATGATACTAATGTGTTTCATTGCAGAATGTGGGGACGTGAACGTTTGACAGACAGATTAATTTGGGGATTTTACACACACACACACACACACACACACACACACACACACACACACACACACACACACACACACACACACACACGGAAGAGATTGAGAGACTTTGAAAATGCCAATTTATGGCTTTACTGCATGTTTGACTGAAATGTTTATATTTGTTTTACTTCTAATAGCATTTTCAAATTACAAAAATATTGACATTCAGAACTTTAAAAAGGAAAGAAAAAATGTCAAATGGTGAAAATATTCAATAGTTTGTTGTGATTTAAATACAATATTCCACCAAATACTAATTTCTTAACTTTCTCTAAACTCACTGGCCACTTTAATAGGTACACCTGTCCATCTGATCTTTAACTTACATTTTTTTTGGCAGCAACTGAATGCATTTTAGGCGACATGTAGACATGGTCAAGATGATCTGCTGTAGTTCAAACCAACCATCAGAATGGGGAAGAAAGGTGGTTTAAGTGACTGAGATGGCATGGTTGTTGGTGCCAGATGGGCTGGTCCGAGTATTTCAGAAAGTGCTGATCTGCTCGGATTTTCATGCACAACCATTTCTAGGGTTTACAGAGAATGGTAAGAAAAAGAGAAAATATCCAGTGAGCGGCAGTTCTGTGGGCACAAATGACTTTTTCGAACAGATAGAAAGTCAACAGTAACTCAAATAACCGGTCGTTACAACCGAGGTCTGCAGAAGAGCATCACTGAACACATAACATGTCAAACCTTGAGGCGGATGGGCTACAGCAGCAGAAGAACACAGCGGTAGCCACTCCTTTTAGCTAAGAACAGGAAACTGAGGCTACAATCGCACAGGCTCACCAAAATTGTACAATAGAAGATTGGAAAAACATTGCCTGGTCTGATGGGTCTCGATTTCTGCTGCAACATTCGGATGGTAGGGTCAGAATTTGGCATCAACAACATGAAAGCATGGATCCATCCTGCCTTTTATCAACGGTTCAGGCTGGTGGTGTAATGGTGTGGGGGACATTTTCTTGGCACACTTTGGGCCCATTAGTACCAATTGAGCATCGTGTAAATGCCACAGCCTACCTGAGTATTGTTGGTGTCCATGTTCATCCCTTTAAGAGCACAGTGTACCCATCTTCTGATGGCTACTTCCAGCAAGATAACATGCCAAATCATAAAGCCAGAATCATCTCAGACTGGATTCTTGAACACGACAATGAGTTCACTGTACTAAAAAGGCCTCCACAGTCACCAGATGGCAATCCAATAGAGCACCTTTGGGATGTGGTGGAATAGGAGATTCACATCATGAATGTGCAGCTAAAAAGTCTGCAGCAACTGTGTGATGCTATCATGTCAATATGGACCAAAATCTCTGAGGAATATTTCCAGTACCTTGTTGAATCTATGCCATGAAGGATTAAGACAGTTCTGAAGGCAAAAGGCGGTCCAACCTGGGACTAGTAAGGTGTACCTATTAAAGTGGCCGGTGGGTGTATTTGTGTCGAGGATGCATATGAACATGGATTTAATCACAATCGTCATGTACTATTGCCTCATTTGTACCGCTGACACCTGAGTCTATTGTCCATATTTGAACATTGTTTGGATTTTGAGTAACATGCAATTCATTTCCTGTGGGAAAGCTATCACAACCAATGGGCTGTGAGGGAGGATGTCTTTGGTCTCGAAACAGGTGATGAGAAACGTCCTGATTGCAGTTTACCTGGATTACAGTGGAAGAGCACACACCGTATGTCTTTGATCGCCAATAGATGTTAACACTCACAAGCAGCTGACTTTGTTTACATGTTGTATTTGGTGTCCCATTCCTCAGACGCTCATTTAGAGGGCACACATTCCTCTGCTAGTGTGCTCAGAAGTGCTATTCAAGCAGCTGTGCCCCCACAGAGCTCACACAGCAAATCCTTGTTGAGCTAAACTCCCACTGATGTGCATTAACCAGCCTAATTGTGTTATGGGTGAGAGGATTAAACAGCAGCGTTTGGCCACAGTGGATATTTAGTTTACAGCTATATGATGTGTTTTCACGGACGGGTTGGGCTTTTGATTTTGAGCTGTCATTGAAGGTATTGATTTTGTTACATGAAGCTGTTTCAATTACACATTACAATTTTTTTTTTGCAAAACATTTAAAATTTTAGAACAAGACTTTGCGATATTAAAGAAAAATGTTATAGCAAAGCCTTTGTATTAAATCACTTATTTATTGCACCATTGTGATGTGAACATTTGTTATATTTAGATCATTTTGAAATATTACGTAGCCCAGTATTTGGAGCTTAAAAAATGCTAATTTTATTAATTTGTTTAATTGACTGATACGGATTTTTGATGGTCAGTTCAAAGATAAAGCAGGAGTATATTATTACTATGATTAGTAGTAAATATCATTATTATTATTATTATTATTATTATTTAGTATATTATTGTATATCATTCATTCATTTTCTTTTCAGCTTAGTCCCTTTATTAATCCGGGGTCGCCACAGCGGAATGAACCGCCAACTTATTCAGCATGTTTTTACGCAGCGGATGCCCTTCCAACCGCAACCCATCTATGGGGAGATTATTGTACATATTATATAATATTAAATAATATTAAGTTACACATGGTGTGATAATTTATGTTCTATAAATAAAATTGGATACATGTATTACAAAATTTGAAAACGAATGCGTTCAAAATTAATTTCAAATAAAATGTTTCAAAAATGAAGACTTCCATTTTAGTATTTTTTTAAATTGTATATATTTTTAATAGATTCATTTTAAAATCTTTTGTTTAGTTATACGTTTTTCAAATTTTATTTGCATAACTTAAATGATTACACTATGTATTACTTTATTCCATTGCATTAGGGTTGCACGGTTTACGGGTGCTTTGGTATACTATATTATCGCGATATTATGGCTGCAAAATACTGTAGTTTGCCAGTGTAGTTTGTAAATGGTAGTTTTCGTCATTAATGTTTATCTACAATAGATAATGTTGCTTGTGGAAAAGTCACTAAAATGCTCACACATTTTTGCAACAATAAACCATTTTATTTGAGTAGTCTGTGGAGCCCTTTAAGGTTGCAAAACTGTAGAATTCGTGCCTTTTAGGGTAGCCTATTGCACGTTTTCTGATGTTTCAGTTCGAAACATGCACATGGGTTCATTTCTGCTCCTGTTAATATGATTTAGTAGCTAACAACCGTGACAATCTCTTTAAAAGAAAGACTCACAAAGTGAATTTTTGAATTACTTTGGATTGTTACCTGATAAGACTGAAAAAAAAACAATAGATGAAAAATCCAAAATAGCAGCAGGAAACTTGGAAACAATTTTTACCACTTCATATAGCCTAATTTTGTTGGACATATGCTCTTTTTGTAACAAACTTCATTTGGCATAATTTGTATCTTTATTTTAATGTATTTTTGTTGGTCAGTTATCTACAAAATAAACAAAAAGAATGAATACATTTTAGGTGAAGTGGGGTGCGAATAATACTTTGCCTATTATAACAAAAAATATAGTATTTCTGACCATTTTCTTTATAATTTGAGTTATGATTTACAGTATCGCAAAACTAGGTATCGTGACACTTCAGCTGGTATGGTATTGTAAGATTAATTAATGGTATCGCAACAACTCTACATTGCATATTAATTAATTGTGTACTAATAATATACTACAACAGAATAATAATATATTTAGTACTGACAATATTTATATGCTACTGCTTTATATCATCTAAACCAGGGGTGCCCAAACTTTTTTTATGAAGGGCCAAAAACCAAACTTGATCGAGGCTAGTGGCCCTAAGGTAAATATAGTTGCCATAGGTAATATCCTAATTTTTTTATTTAATGTTTAAAAATGTCTATAAAACCTTTCTTTATATTAACTAAAGCAGGTTCCAGAAGTGCCGCTCAGCGGTGCGCCGCGTAGCGCCACACAGCGCCATACATTTTAGAATTCTAAACAGGTTTCTATCAGGGTACACACACCGGCGCTGCAAGTCGGCGGCTGTTGGTGGCACCCAGCCACGACTCAGGACACTGTTCATTTTTCTGCCGCGCCACAGAGTGCCATCTGATTAGTTTCATGTTAAAAATCATGTGAATGTGTGCGTCTGGTGTGTGATAGTTTTAACTGTCATGTGCGTGCCGTGTCGCGGCGCTTCTGGTGTGCGACCTGCTTAATACAGTATTTTTTTTACATTTCATAATGAACTCATCACAGTTAAAAAAAATCTAATTTCTAACAGAATTACACTAGTTCTTGCCTTGATTTGCTCGCCGATGTCTTCTGCGTAGTCCTCCATCCGTCGAGTGACAGTATTTAAATAAAAAAAATTGATTTATTTAAAACATTTATTTGAAACAACAAAACGGCAATAAAACAAACAAAAAAGGTTTATGACGATCTCTGAACTCTGGGTTAAAGGCATTTGCCCCAACCCACTCTATCATTCTCACTCTTCTCTCAGATGGGATGGTGGGCCAAATCAAAGGTTACAATGGGCCAACTTTGGCACATTGTGAAAGAAAATCCATTGACTTTCATAGAAAAAAATCAATAGTTACAGGTTTTCAGCATATTTCAAAATATCCTGTTCTGCGTTTAACACATAAAAAAATAGAAAAAAAGATGACAGTATAATGACAGACTTTTTATTTTTGGACTGTCTCTCTATTAAGTGCTGTTGTTAGTGGCATCATATAAAAGTTCCAGATCAAACCAATGTTAGATTATTGCTGTAAATAGCAGACATGGCATTTAAGAGCTAGTTTGCTATCTTTGTTTGTTATTTAGCTATATTATACAGGCTCCCTTACATCATTTTGAGGTTACATTCTGGTAATATAGCACTTGCTCACTTTTCAGATATTGCAATTTATTACTCGTAGCAAACTACAAGTAAAATGAAATATTTATTTGATGGAAAATATAGTTAGGAATGCATGATAGCTTTCAGTTTGATGACAGGCATAATATCATTTATTCTATATGTCATATTAGGAATACTTCTAACCACAGCTTAAGAGTTGTAGTTCCAACCATACAAATTTGCAATGCTGTTTGCAAATAATGACAGAACTTGCGACATTAGTTGACTAGCTGTGTTTTTGAAAATCTGCCCCAGGTTGTTTGTAATGCTAATTGTACATACCGTACAGTACACATAACAATACATAGCCACCAACTGGATATAGTGCAGCGTTTTGAAATGAAGAAAATAAGTATGCCACATCCATTGAGAGCAGAACTCTACTATCCTGAAAAGTTTTCACCAATGGTTTATGCACACATTTTTAAAAACAAAACCATTTCATAACATTCACAACAAATTAAAAAAAAATCAACACAGTTTCATTGTTCATGCGTTACATCCATTTATTTAATTTTAATCTAAAATGATTAGGCTACACCCAATCACATTTAAAACATACCGAGAATGTTCAATAAAAAATAAATTAAACAGTACATTAAAAAAAATTATTACAGTACAGCCTGGTTTGGTAGAGGTCACCCTAATCAGGGTTACTGCAAGTAGTACCCTTTTGGTAGGGGTTGTGTAGGCAAGAAGTTTTTGATTGACAACATTTGTGTTCTTTGTAGGGATCTAACGATTCACCTTGAGTCGGATGAATATCGATTCAAATATGTCACGATTCAAACCGGTTGAAATGTTGAATGAATCGCGATACATGTTTTGAACATGGGGGTTGCTGTGTTTATGTTGCAATCTCACTTTACTTGCACATCAGCGGCGAGCAAGAGGTGGGGCAGCAGAGTAAAATGACAACGGTTAAGTTCGCCAGACAAACAGTGTGCAAAAACTGCAAAAAGATGTTTACATACACTAACAGAAGAACGAATATGATGCACAGAAACCATCAACACAGTGTAAAACTACTGTCACAGATGTCTATATGCAAAAACACTATTAATAAGCCAGGCCACGCGTACTCAATGATTGCCAGCTCCGCTTGCTCTGACAAGTGTAACAAAGATCACACGGTGCATCAGTGTTTTCATAGCGAAAGTGTGAAGATGTTTTTCCGACTGAAAGAGAAAGTTTTTCTGTTACAGAACTAGGTATTAGACTATTTTTACCCTCTTCTGTTCAAATTTGCTTATTATTGAATATTTAAAAAATGTTTAAGATTATGTCTTCCTAAGTGTATCACACTGATACTTACACTAATTAATTATACAAGTAATATTAGTTATTCGCCCTCATAATCATGTTCAACTCCCATCTCTATTCTACTTAATAATTAGTAATTTTATAATCAGTTTTTTTATGCCAGTGGTCAGTCTCCTGGAGCAGAGGGGCCCTATTGACCCCCTCTGTACACGCTGCTCTCTGGTTTAGGAAAGGCTTTCCTCTCCACACCAACCATCTCAGTCCCCAGTGAAAGAGTTTTCTCATCAGCATTGTGAATGTGCAAAGATCAGCTTATGCCAGAAAACAGAGATATGCTTATATTTCTTTAAAAAATTTAAAATCCCAGCACAGTCACAGTTTTAGTTTGTTTATATTAATGAGTCTTTAGTTTGTATTATTATATTTTTTTTAATTTGTATTTAAAATAGCAATTTATATGGCAGAAAATATATTGTATTTTCCAAAAATGGGCAGCATTTAAGAAAAAAATGAAAGGGCTCTTCACCTTAATTTGTTTCAAATAATTTTGGTTAAAAAAAATTGTGACTAAATCGTTAATCGTGAGATTGGAATCGTGAATCGTATAGAATGGTGAGTCAGGTGAATCGTTACATCCCTAGTCATAAGTATAAAGTTATACAGTTCCTTCACATATCGCGATTATTTCAAATATACCCTTGTAAACAACAATAGAGGACATACAGCAGATTCTTTTCTTGTTTTTTGGCATGTGGCTGTTTGTCATAAAGAAGATGAGAAGGTTTGTTTGAACTTCAGCCAACCATGGCATATTGTTGTGTGAAGTCACTGTTATTACGGTCATGTCTTGGTTGAGTATTTAAAGATGGAGCTTCCTGTGTTTCATTCTCATGGCTTGTAGCATTCGCTGTTGATGATTCTCTGTAAACCAGTAGCTTTCAGTTGCCAGTCTTTAATGTTTTGGTGCCATTTTGTTGTGGTAAATGAAGGTAGCCTTCATTTAGGTTTCCAAAAAGAGTGGTGTGGTAAGGTTAATTCTACTTGGGGGTACCTTTTGACAGTGGAAACAGAAAAATGTGCACCATAGTGTACTGTACTGGACCGTACCTTACTGCTTTTAGTAGAAACGGGCAAAAGTTAATAACATGGGATTGTACACTGTAAAAAAAACCCGCTGTGTTCCACATAATTCCTTCATGTTGTCCCACTCCCAACACAAATTAAGTTCACTTAATTGTTAAAACAGTAGTTTGAACAAGCAGAAAAAATAATTTGTGTTGTCATCTGTTGTGCTAGTCATAAGAGTAGTCATAAGAGATTAATTTGAATGTATGTTAGTACCAGGCAAAAACCGTGCCTTACAGTGCAGTGATGACATTATAAAATACAAGAAGTCAATAATTGATAAATGAACCAAGTCTGTCCTAGTGTTGTCATGATACTGAATTTCGGTACCAATCGGTACAAAAATGTATTTTTTTCCCGCTAGCGTTTAATCGCTGTTGAACGCATTCTTAAACACCGTTGATTTGCCATTGTGTTCACATGCTCAACAGAAATACCCGTGATTGGCCATGAAGCTCATCAGTTCACCACTGTAACACAGAAACAGGGACACTGGAGCAGTTTAAAGCCACAAAGATTGGTCGATTTATCAGTGGATCGCTCGTATGTCAGCTTATAAACAGATCAGCTGATCTTCGCAGCTCCAGTCTCCGTATCTGTGTTTGTACTCTGTAAACTGTGAAGAGCGGTGAACTGATGACCTTCAGGGCCAATCACAGTAATTTCTGTTGAGCATGTGAACACAATTACAAATCAGCTGTGTTCAAGAATGTGCTCAACAGCGCTTAAATGTTAACTGGAAATGGAAGTTTTTAAAATGTCAGTATCTATTGGTACCGAAATTAAGTATCATGACAACACTAGACTGCCCACAATTTTTTTCGTTTATTTCCAGAATATAGCTGTTGCTATTTTTATTGCAACTTGAAGGAGTTATAGAAAAGTTGGTTTTAAAAGTATATTATTACAATTGAACTTATATTCTTTCTGAGGAGACATTCCTGGTCTTATCATGCACAAGTCATTCCAAAGAATAATTTCTCTTTGTAACATTTCATCATTCTTGCTCTGCCTCTTTTCATGCCGATGTCTCCTATATGCATTGGTTATTTTAAACTGGTCTAACTGTATCTAACAGTATTAAACAGTCAAAAAGCTATATTTTTTTGTGACAATACTGTTAGTAAGGCAGTAATTGATAAAATCCTCATAATGGTTACACAATTTGTGGCCAAAATATCATAAATTCTACAAGCTTTGCGCACATCCTGTCAGGAATGGCCTTTTTTAAAAAAAAAGTATCAAATCTATTTGATCGTAATCCAACTTGTCATCCTAATTGCCTAATTTCCCCTAATCACTAAGCCAGTGGACAATGTATGGGACGATAACCGTTTTCAAGGTATACCGTGGTTTGAAAAAGTCAATGTTTTAAAACTGCCAAAATTTTCTGCTAGACTGTTGTTCCTAAGGTATGTGTACGATTTTTTTTTTTTTACTTTTTGTTTTAGGACAACATTATCTCCAGCAGAATTTTTTTTTACAAAGATGCTGTTTTAAATTGTAAAGAAATCTGTGTTTTTGAAACAAATGAAGACAGCAGAAGTCAATGATTCATTTTCATTATTTAGCCTGACTTTTTTACTGCTCCAAAATATTATAAATGTTTCTCAAAATAAAATATGTTGTGTTCAAAGGGGTAAAAAGTTTTAGTGTTTTCAGGGTGTCTGCGGGATCTTAAGTCTTAATGTCTTAAATATCAAAAACTAAATTTAAGCCCTTAAAAAGTATTAAATTTACTGAAATATGCTGTTGTGGGTCTTAAATACTTTTAAACGGGTCTTAATTTTCACTAATTGTCCTTGTAAAGCTATGGCCAGTCGGTAAAACCAACAAATCCATCTAAAAAAACGTTTAACAAAATTAACATTGATTAACTATTTAGCTTTATGGTTTAATGGTCTTCCTTCCACCCTTTATAATAACATTTGTTTAAAAGTAAAATGTTTTTTTTGCATACATTTTGTTTATTATAGCTTTTAAAACTTGCCTTTTTTTTAAAGAAAGGTTATGCTAATAATAAAAAAAGTTTGCTTTTGACAAATTATTGAAAATATGTGGCTAATAAATAACTGATTTTTAATTTTAATGGGTCAAGTAAAAAAAATTCCACTTGTTGTTACTGAAAATTATTAGCGTTTTGCCATGTGAAAGTATGAAATTTCGTTCATAATGGTCTTAAAAAGGTCTTAAGTCTTAAATTTGACGTGATGAAACCTGCAGAAGCCCCTGTTTTTACCCAGACATTTAAAAAGACTATATTTTATAGCAATCACAATACTGTGAAACCGTGATATTTTATTCAAGGTTATAATACCGTCAGAATCTTATGCCGACCCATGCCTACATCGGACATCTTTGCAATGTCTCTTTATCGACATCCATGAATGAATAAAAGAGGATTCTGCGTCAACATTTTTGCCTGTTTATATTTGAACGTCTGACATCTGTCACGAGTTGTCATTTTGTCACCGTTTGTAGTTTTACAGGAAACCACATGGCTGTTACTCTCAAATTAACAACCACTTGTTCAGTAACATGCAGTTATCTGGCCGCTTCGGTCTCTTCTTGTGGCTCTCTGACACGAATTACCAAGCTTTTATAGTTGGCTATTTTAACAAACCAGATAATTGCTGTTGGGCAATTGCTAGCAGGTATATTCATGTCACTTGACTTTGTGATGCAAGTCAAATTTTACATGTGTATTGCCAGAACAATACCTTTAATCTTCATAAACAAAAAGGAAAAAAAATCCGTTTTCTGCAAGACTTTGCATACAGCACGGTCGTCTTCATCACTTTTAGTGGCAAACATCCACAATAAAGCTGCTTTCTTGTAATCTTCTTAATGATTCTGTGGTCTATAAGCTAAAAGTGGTCTTCTCGTGTTATTATTTAGTGGAAGAAGGAGAGCAGAAGGCTTGTACTCTCAGATAAGGAGGTTATTAAGGGCTTTGTGAAGTATTAAACGACATTACTAATCTTTATAATTAAACAGCCTTCTGCTTTAATCCAGACTAGAGCTGCACGATTCTGGATCAATTGAAAATCACTGACACGGTCTCAACCTCTGATAATAAAAGTGTTTGGATCTAATAGTAGCAGTTGTATGTCATTGTCTCTAGCATGTTTTTATAAATGAGCCTCAAGGCACAAATACCTGAAGTTGTTCTCCTCCTTCTTCTTTTTTTTTTCTTTTGAGCTGCTAAGAAAGGAACCGGAGGGTGTGCAAATGAGTTGTTGTGTTACTTACTGTACATACTTTCAGTTCACCAGTGACTGTTTTGTAAATCTGGCCATTTCTTGACAGGCTTGAGTTTATTGCTTGTGTGGGTTTTAGATGGTCGTCGTACAGGAAGTCTGTTTTCGCTTGATTTGCACTTGATAAACTGCATTCTCTTTAGATTAACCTGTTTCGCAAAGTCCTACGTGAATGTTTGCCGGCATATTTCTCAGGTTCTGTTGCATGCACTGGTTGGGTGAGGTGGAATTTAGATGTGCTGATAATAAGGTAAGAATGATCTGTGGTGTTTTTGCTACATGGTTATTTAAAACTGGTCAAGACTTTGAGGTGTACAACACAAATCAAGGTTTTGGTGGGACGCTCGAATAGACACTTATGTTAGAGCCTTCTACAAATATGTTTATGCAGTGGATAGTTGGGTATAATATGTTGCTTATGGTTTTCTGCTGGAAGGGATTGCAGTTACTATCTATAAACTTGTATTTAAAAAATGATAATCACAGTGCTGTGCCCCCAGATTTGTTGATTTAGTTAGCACCTTTAGAAAGCATCTTATTTGTAATAGTTTTATTTTTCAGCATGCTAATGACCCCAAACACTGCTTATTAAATTAAATCATTATTGGAGAGAAAAATAGCTGATGAAACAAAGACAGTCATGAAATGGCCTCCACAGGAGTCTAGACCGGAATATTATATAAAGTGTGTAAAGGCAATAATATAGGCAGTATGAGATTCACTTGAACAAAAAAAGAAAGCTAAAACAAAGGGGTTGGAAATAACCATTTTGCTTGGTAGCACTAGTACTCATGACTTTAAATATTGGGGGAATCAGCCAAAATTTTTTCGCATCCACCAATTACAGTTGCTACAAGTTTTATATTAACAAAATGGATTTTAATGCAGTGCTTCTTGTCCGGTCTGAGAGACCCACTTTATATCGGATATCTATTAGGCAGTTAAGATCACTGATTTTTAAAGTAATCAGACCTTAAAAGTGCAATTTTATAATGAAAAGCGCTGAGGCTGGCTTAAAGTCTTTGTGCATATACGCCATTTTGAGCCCTGGAACATACAAAATCTAAAGACAGGGTTTCCAGGCTTCTTAAAAGTACTTGAATTTCAGACATATGGATTCAAGGCCTTGAAAGTACTTAAAAACACACATAGGTCCTTGTGTTTGAATTAAATTTTAAATGAAATTTGTTCATGGTTGGTTTTATTTCAACTATTGTAATCAATTGTCAAAAACAGAGTGAAAAAAAATTAGAAATTCTTAAATTAAAAATCCTGCATTTAAATCTTGTAATAACACTGACTTTTTTCAGCATATCAGAAACCGCATATGATTATTACCAACTTTGAATTCAGCAATTTTTATTAAAGTCCTTTAAACATGATTTTTTAAAATGGTCAAACTTTTTTGAAAACTACTCTGATATATTTACCATGTATATTTAGTGTAAGTGAAATACTTTTATGGCATTACATACTAGGGTATGAAGTACAAAGGTGCTCGTTTTAAAATTGAAGGTGCTTTAAAAAGTCCTTGAATCATCTGCCTCCCATGAAAGCGTGGGAACCCTGTAAGAAAGAACTCCTATAAATGCTGAAAGATGTTTGATATTAAATAGCACATAAATTCAGAAATGACTCCACAAAAAAATTCAAGCTGTTGTTTAGTGCTAAAGAGGTCACGTTTAGGCATGAGCCGGTATAAGATTCTGACATTATGATAACCTTAGATAAAAATATCATGGTTTTAGGGTATTGTGATTACTGCTCTAAAATAAGTTATTTTTAAATGTCTGGATAAAAAACAAAAACTCATTGCCCCCATTGATATTTATAATATTTTGGAACAGCAAACATGCCAGACTAAATAATTCAAATAAATCATTGACTTCTGCTGTCTTCATTAGTTTTAAAAACACAAATTTAATTACAATTTAAAACAGCATCTTTGGAGATCTTTCTGCTGGAGATTCTGTTGTCCTAAAAAACTTAAAACAAAACATAAAAAAAACTTAGTATACCATAGGAATGGTATAGCAGAACATTTTAGGGGTTTTAAAACCCTGACTTTTCCCAACCGCAGTATACCTTGAAAACGGTTATCGTCCCATGCCTAGTCACGTTAAACACATTAGACTTTCGATGCTAGGCTTTTTGTTCCAAGAGTAAAGTTGTCCTGAATACTGTGTACATATTTCCTGTTTGTATAACAGATTATAACACATTGTATAACACATTTTCTGTTTGTATAATAAAGGGATAGTTCACGAAATTGAGCACTTGCCTGAATACCTTTTGCTAGATAGATAAAGCTGATTTTGGGCTTTTGCATAGTACTGTACGTCCTGTGGTTATTTAGTCGTTTTTAAAGAGATTAATATGCATGTGTTAACAATGTGAAACAAATTGTATTTACTATTTTTATTTATTCATAAAATCATCAAAATATTGAAATGGGAAAAGGAAGTAGGCATTATTCTGAACCAAGACCAATAGGTTAAAATATGTGCTGTCCCACACACCTCAACAAGCTCAAGAATGTGGCGTGAGTTTTGTTATAAAAACTTAATCAGATTTTTTATTACACCAAAAATTAAATAATTACAATTGGGGACTCCTCATCCTTGTTGGAGTAACTGTGGGGTAAAAGAAGCATCATGCGCATGTATTCTGGCGGTGCTCAAGAATGAACAGTTTTTGGGAAGCTGTGCACTCTGCCATCAACAATATTCTTGATCTTTATATTCCTAAAACATTTGAAGTACTTTGTCTAGGAGATATTCCTGTTAAACTTGAAAAGGAGGATATATATCTAAGGTATTTCTGGCAAGTAAAAAAGCTATAACCCGGAAATGGTATAAAGAAGACCCATTAACTAAAGATGAATGGTTCAAAATTATATAAAAGTTGAGGAAATGACACATGCACTTCGATTACAATTAGAGATCTTTGAAAAGAAATTGAGCAAATGGCTGGCTTTCTCCACAACGACAAAATAATTATCTATAATTGAACATTTACATAATTCGAGAGGTTATGCATCATTGTGAGAATATGTTTGGCAACCTTTTATTATATTTTATTTCATACTAATTTTATTTATTTATTTTGATGGTTAATGTAATATTTTTATATATGTACTGTACGTATATAGATATACATGTGTGGAATGGATGTATTTGCGTATATATGTATGTATGTATGTATGTATGTTTATTTACAGTATGTATATATGTATTTTTTATTTGTTTGTTTTGTTCCCACTGGTTATGTTCCTAAAAAAATCAATAAAAACTAAGCTTAAAAAAATAGGTGGATGGAAACATAGCAATAATTCACTGTAAATATATATTTATTTATAAGAAATGTAACCGAATGTAAAATGATTAAAAACTGTGATTAAAAAATAAACATTTTATAAAACAAAAGTAATTTTCTATTAAAAAAGCATCAAAATAATATTCATAAAGTTTCTTGGAAAAAAAAAAACATAGTTAAGCTATAGCATAGCTAATAGAAAAAAAAGTTTTTCTTCTTAAAATGTTTTACAGTGTTATTTTATTTATTATTGATTTAATAAACACTTTTACCAAGAGATATTTTAATATAATAATCAAATATCTACAATGTCATGTGGTGCAGCCAACATGTGTTATAAAAACTGCAAATTGCATCATAGAAATGACCCCTGCAAAAGGTTTGTAAAATTAGTTTCTTAAATAAACCTATTTCTGACCTAATGTTATGAAAATGCCACACAAAATGTTAGTCATTACATTTCTACTTGTTAAAAGTTGTACAAAAATTATTCTCAACCACATGAAACCAGCATAAAAATGGGTAGTATGGCAGATAGATAGTTTGTGATAGCTTACTTTCATTCACTAAATCTAACCTGCCATTTTTTTTACTCATATCCGCTTTCAGCACAGTAACAATGCAGACCTGATCACCACAGCCCACTGAGCGAGCGAAAGAGAGAGAGAGAGAAAGAGAGAGAACGAAACTGTGTGCCTTGCGTGTAAGATGGGGTTCGGCCGGGACCTGAGGAACTCCCACGAGGGTCTGATGAAGCTGCAGGACTGGGAGCTGAAGCTGCTGGAGACAGTGAAGCGCTTCATGACCCTGCGGGTGAAGAGCGACAAGGAATACGCATCGCTCCTGATCAACATCAGCCAGCAGGTGGACAAGCACGACAACTCCTCTCAGATCCACTACGTCAGCCATGTGTCCAAGGTAACCGCTGCATTATGGGTGGACAGGTGGTGCTGATGCTTATCATCTGTTAAATGCTCACTACCAGTTATTCACGCATTGTCTGTTTCTCTCCTCATATCTGTCTGTTTTGATCTCTGTTTGTCTCGCAGTCTCTCACCCTCACTTGTTTTTCTAATTTCTATCTTTTCGTATCTTCATATGTGGGTTTTTGTGTGTTATCAGTCGTGGACTCACATGGTGCAGCAGACAGAGCAGTTGAGTAAGATCATGAAGTGCCACGCTGAGGAGCTCAACTCGGGGCCTCTTCACCGCCTCACCATGATGATAAAAGACAAGCAGCAGGTCAAGAAGAGTTACCAAAGCCTCCACCAGCAGATCGAGTCCGAGATGAACAAGGTGAGCCTTTAGAAAGACAACGGTCGGACAAGTCTACTAGTCACATTTTATCATCATTGCATACACTGTAAAAAATGCTGGGTCCTTCATGTTGTCCCAGCACAAATCAACGAAGTGAACGTAATTGTTTTTACAAATTTAAGTGCATTGAACAAAAAACAATTAAGTAGTTCCAAGAAGCTGTTAATTCAGCTCATTTTAAATAAGTCGTTTTAAAAAGCAGGTGGCATGGTGGTGCAGAGGGTAGTACTGTCGCCTCACAGCAAGAAGGCCACTGGTTCGAGCCCCGGCTGGGTCATTTGGCATTTCTGTGTGGAGATTGCCTCTGGGTGCTCCTGTTTTTCCCACAAGTGGAAAGACATGCACTATAGGTGAATTGGGTAAACTGAATTGTTCGTAGTGCATGTATGTGTGTATGTCCTGGTACTCCAGATTGGGGGTTGAGCATTGGGCTAACGACCCACATCGTAAAAAAACCAACATGGTGCAGCTAAATATCAGCTTTAATATAAACTGCTCTGGGAGGAAGTAGGGCTGGGCTGTATATCGAGTTCTGGGGATATATCGATATAATTCCCCAACGAGATGCGGGATTATCCAATATCTTTCATATCGATATGGTTTGAGGCCACACGTGCGCATTCTGCGCGAAACAGACCACTCCAAGGCAGCACGCGAGCTCCACTTGCACAAATGAGCGCATGCGCAAATGAATGATTCACTCCCAGAGTCATACAAAAGATTTGTCAAAAATGACCGAATCATTCAAGAACGACCCATCACGGACTGACATGGAGGAACATGCAGTGCTGGTGATGTATCAATCTGACTCCCCGGACAAATCTGGCTCCCCCTCGCATTCACGCGCGTCCCACAGCTCGTCACACAGCGCCTGCAGCTGTCACAGCAGTTTATCATAAACCTTTTATCGATCATTTCTTCCAAAATTTACAGCAAGAACGAACATAGAAGCCTTGTCAAATTGACAAACAGCACCTGAATGTGTTCAAAAATTAAAAACGGCAAAATGGGACGAATTTATACCGCATTATGAAAGTGAAACCACCTTATATTCACTGATTATAAGTTCAGTATTTATTACATGACGGGCTCTTCTTTGCATTTACATTATAACACATTTAGCTCTGCATTCTGGTCTGTTATTACATATTGACTTCAATTCCAGTTATATTCTAATCATTGTATTTATTTATTCTGTTTATTGGATTTTTAGTTTAGCGGATACATGTCGTATACTGTCATTCCTCCTAAAAATACTGGGATATGATTTTTTGGTTCATATTGCCCAGCCCTAGGAGTAAGTAAGAGTAAGTAAGTAAGTTTGAAAAAGCAGCAAATTTGTTAAGTCTATAAGGATGGGATAAAACAATGAAATTCAAAGTGTTTCCTCTAGGTATACACCTAAAGAAAGATTATTAGGAGATTATACAGATTATTTTATGGCGTTGATCAAATTTTGCAGCAATATTTATTCTTTTCAGATTATTGGGGTATTTAGAGATAAATTATATGCAGTCTAGTCTGTAGTAGTCTGTACTATTATGGGAATATATTTCCATTGGTTACCATTTCTTCAAAGTTGGGACAAAAAAAAAGAATGCAATAATTTACAAATTATTGGTGATTTCAAATACAATAAATCTGTTAATATAAAACTTATGGTGCTCATAATTGGTGGGTGCGACAATTTTTAAAGGTTAATTTTAAGCTCTGGTATATACATATGACATGTATATTGCTGTATCACAGATTTCTATATGTGGGAACTTGCAATTAGCTGATGTTTTCACATTTGGCTCAATTGCCTGGTTTGCAGCTGATTTTAATTCCTTGATATTTTGACATCAGAAAGTGTTTGACTGTAAAACATCCAGTAAATTTAAGAACTCAAGTCTATGAAATAACAGGTTGTGGAATGAGCCAGTTTATTATGTAAAATCCCCCTTATGATGGATTCACACATACGAGGAATTTGTTTTCGTGACAGAGCTTCTACAGTGCAACAGGATAACAGAGACAGGACAAAAAAACAGATAATAAATATATTTAAAAAAAAATAGAAGTAAGTAGTGAGTGCAAATATACAAATTGACAAGTGTATGTGCGTGTTTATTACTATATATTAAATTAGAAATTAATTTGCATTTGTCAGCAAAGGTCTTGGTAAAACTAGGGTTTTGTAAACCTATGTTCTGGAGGACATTTTTTGTTCATTTTGATGCCCCTATACTCCTATTTATTTTGAATAGATCATGCCATTTCAGGGAACATCAGTGTGATAGATCATTTTTCTTGCCTTCTTTTTATCTCAGGTAACCAAAAGCGATCTTGAGAGGTTGAAATGTACCTACCGGCAGTTAACCAAGGATGCTGTTTTAGCAAGAGAAAAATACAAGGACGCCGTTCTGAAAGGTGAGGTGTTTTTTTTCTTTCTTTGTCTGTCAGCTAACAAACAGCTGATTTGGCTCATAAAACAGAGTTCGCAAATGATGACTTACTGAGATAGGAGTGATTTATTTGATTTGTCTGATTCAGAATGAGAATTATAACTGTGTTGTGATGTGCAACATAGGTTTGGTAGTCTATTTTTTGGTCCAAAACAGTGCTACTTTATCCTGTAGAGCACAAAAAGATCATATATCAAATGTCTCAATGTTTTATTTTTAAATGAAAGTCAAGTGTTGTGGTCCCCATTAACCTTTTATTGTTTGTATGAAAGCATTGGAAACAAATCTTCCACAGAACACAAAAGTAGTGTACTATTGTTTTCTGGAAAGGAGAAGATTTGTAGTTCTGTAATTTGACAACTGAACAAACACAAGCTTCTTGAACTTTTTGACTCCAATGCCCCCCTTTGTCAAGTACAATATTTGAAGCCTCCCAAGATATATCTGGCTCTTCTGCTAAAATAAGACTGGCAATGCATTATAATTATACAATAAAATAATCAAAAATCATTAGAATAATGCTTTTTATTTCCAAGATTATGCTAGTCTTTTCTGAAATATTTTTTAATAAATAGAATAAAACTACTATGACATTATAAAAGTTCATTTTGACTTAGAAATATTTTCTAGAAATCACAGTTTTTAAATTTTTTTCAAGACCGTAGGAAATCTGGTACTTTTAAAAATCCCACTTTATATTAAGTGGCCTTAATTACTATGTACTTATTTTTAAATGAATAATTTGGTACAATGCACTTATTATGTACAGTCATGTTTTTATTTTAGAATTTAATCATATTAAACAAATTATATGCATGTAGTTACATCTGTTTAATTTCTGTAATTACATCTATAATCACACTGGTGACCAATCTTTTACATCTTATCCCATTCTTATTCTACGTATACCATCAAACCTGTCCCTAATATTACCCATATCCCACCTCAATAGCACTTTAAGTGTTGCTCAATGCAATATGATTTTTTAAAATAATACCTAGTAGTTAAGTCCACTTAAAGGGCCATGAAACCCCCCCTCTTTTGGGTCAAGTCTACCTCAGAATTTTTTCAATGGGCGTGGAGTGCTGTGAGCAGAGGGAGGAGTAGGTGTGGCCAGCAGAGCAGGGGAAAAAAAGGGGAGAACAACTTTTGTCAGTTGACTCACAAAATGAGACACAAACCGTGAGAAGACACATGATTTTATAGTTTATAAAGTTAAAATGCAAAGAAATAAACAGTAATTTAATGCCCTGATTCATATGTTTATTCGCAATTTTATATACACATAACTACATTTGTTATTTCACTATAAAGATAACCATGTAAACACTATAAATGAGGAGGACTTCTCTCCTCCTGAATCCCCAGGTCTGAATGCAGACACAGTGGATAGCAGTGCAGCAGGTCTCTTGCCCTGTCTATTCCAACCATTAACCCAGTCGGTAATCTGGAGGATTTTAAACATGTGCGAACACAGCAGCACGGATAGGAGATGTGTCTGAATGGTTACGAACTCCACTGATAAAAGACAAAGTCCACCATTCTCCAAGTCTCATACAGCTCTCTTAACAAAAATACTTGCTGCAAACCAACAGCTTTGCTGGATCGGCCCTGTCAGCATCGCGAGGAAACACATGCAACAAACCCTGTGATTCATGGAAACGAACACATACAACCCTTCATGAATGGCTAAATCCTGCTTGTCGTACGTGGACGCGGTCTCCACGAGTCATTAGGTCTCACAGCTTGGCAGGTCTGCCTTGCCTTCGTGCTTGCACGTGCTCCCATGAATAATTAAGAAGCAGGGTCTTCTCATAGGATAAGAAATCTCAACTGTGAATAATAATGAGCAACCGACGCGTCATCACTCCACTAGCAGCTTCGCGATACATCACCAATTTTGACCCCGCTCCAAAAATGATTTTAACCCCAGAAAATAAAAATTGGCTGACAAAAGCTCAAAATTATGCAGTTTTTCCAACAATTAAAGCTGACAGGTGCTAACGTCGTCTAAAATTTGTGTGTAAAACACACACAAATCTGTTAAAATTTCAAAAAAGTACTCCAGGGTGTCTTGAACCTTTAAATATAATAGTTAGGTTGTCTTGTAAGTTTGTTCGTACCCTGTGGTTCAGAACCACTACATTTGACCTTGGTGTTGAGCCTTTAAAAACCAATATCGCTTTACTTACAACTTGTTTATCGAAACTGCATTTTTTAAAGGGTTTTCAAACACAATCAGATGTTCAGACAAACCACCTCCACTTTTGCTTTCATGTCACCGACACAACTGTGTTTCACTTCCCTACAGGCAAAGAGACTGAGAAAGCCCGTGAGCGCTATGACAAAGCCACCATGAAGCTGCATAACCTGCACAATCAGTACGTGCTAGCGGTGAAAAGCGCACAGCTGCATCAGGAGCACTACCATGAGTTTGCACTGCCTCTGTTGCTGGATTCTCTACAGAAGATGCAGGAGGAGATGATCAGTGCACTGTGAGTCCATTCACCACATTACACTGCTGGCTATTCAAGTCACTTAAAGCATTAATTCACTTCTAGAATAAAAGTGTACTCACCCCCTGGTTAGCCAAGATCTACATGGCTTTGTTTCTTCGTCATAACAAAATTAGTGTGAAATAAATTTTTTTTTTTTGCTAGCTCACATTGCTATTCTTTAGGTAAACAATTTATTTGTGCAATTTAATCCATGAAAATAAGTTTTTTTTTTTTTGGTAATCTTAAATCAAAGTCTGACTATTTGCTTTCATTTGCTTTTCAAGTTGCAGACTTGTTCTGTTAGATGGCTTTAGCTATACCTCTCTTACTGTTAAGGTCCCAGTAAACGAAATCTAAAAAGAACTGAAATTATGTCATTTAGAAATCAAATCTGGCCACGACAAAGTTCTTTTGAGTTTGCTTTGTCAGTTCGAAACAGCTAACCAAAGCAAACATTTTGAGGGAGTTTGTTTTGTTTTTAAATGAAGCTTGTTTCTAAATTTATTTCGAGAGGATCATATGCTTATGATTGATCATGGCTGGTCCCGCATTAGCCAAATCATCATTCGCCAATCAGACGATTCCAAAGTCACCTTAAATAACCTAAATTCCATACCACAGTCATCTTTGTTTTGAAGAATTCCCCCTTACACCCCTACTCCTCCTTTCCTAGATGGGTGGCGTGGCCCAGTAGTTCGCATTGTTGCCTCATAGCAAAAACTGGTTCTAGTCCTTACCAAGCCAGTCAATGTTTCTGTGCGGGGTTTACATGTTCTCCCCTACTCGCGTGTTTTTCCCCCCGAGTCCCCCGGTTTCCTCCCACCATCCAAAAATGTGACTTAAGTTAATTGACTAATCCAAATCAGCACCATAGACATGCTACTAGTGTGTAATTATCTCTTCATAGCAATTCCTAATTGCTCATTAGCCACAAACCGCAGGGGAGTTCTCGAGATCTACCTGAGCTCAAACTCCCCTCTCACCCTGCATATGCGAGCGAGCCAATTTTATGAGCTCAGGGCTCTCTCCCGAGACAGCATGCCAAACACGCTTTATAATCAATCATCAGCTAAGTGTGAACTCTTGAAATACAATTGGGCTACTATTGGTCTGTGACTATTACGCATTTGGTGGGTGTGTTCTGGAACTCCAACTTTTTTAATGTGCTTCGTATTCTCGCAGTCCATAGTCAGACAGGAGAAAAACATCCAGCACAATATCAACAAGTTAGCAATAGGAATATGCTGGAAGTTCGAGTACCGCATCACGCCACATCTGATAAAGTTCTAAACGTTCTTTCATGTGTCTGTCCATGGCAAAATATTAAGCAGTGTGACCCACGGTGGTGGTGCTTCTCGCTGGAGGAGGCTAGATGTTTACTAGATGTTTATGAAACTCTTATTCTCTCTCAACCCCTATTGTTGATTAGCAATACTCAAGCAGCACGACACATTTAAAGCTCTGCCTACTTCAGTGTGGGGGGGTCAGAAGGTTCAGAAGCAGTATACAGACACTTGGCCTTTTTGAATTTCTTTTTCCCTCAAACGAATAACAAAAAAGAACTTTGTTTGAAGCGCTTTAGATTGCTACAAAAGAATGATGCGCAAAAAATTCACACCCCTACTCAATAATCAGTTTCAGTTGGAAATACGTAAACATACTGAAATAAAAGTCTTAGCAACTACCAGTTCATGCAGACTTAAAGAAAAACATTCCAGTGGACTTTGATGGAGCTAAGTTCTTGAACCTTCAAAGTACAGCTTCAGTGCAACTTCGAAGCCCATGACTTTGGGCTTGTGCTTCTATAAAATGCCCAATTGTTTTTGCTTGTATGACCCTTATTCCTCAGCATCATGCTAGCAAAAATGATTAGCCAAGTGAACATATTTGTTTATCTGAGACACAACACTACAGTAATTCATTCTTCTTTGAAAATCCGTGTTGTGTGTCGGAATGTCTGTCTTCGTTTTAGTCTCTATAACCAACCCACTGCCAGTTTACCCAATTATATGAACCCTGGGTTACCTTGGCGGAAAACACACCAAAGTGTGATTCAGTCTCGAAGACATTTGAATTTTGGAAGGGACCGGGTTAAAAAGGCTTTTGATTTTGTAGTGCAATACCTAGTTCAACCAATGGGACAAGCTTACATATTACACCTTTATAGTGCTGGAATGTGCATGCAATAGTTTTAGCACGATGTCTTTAGTACATCATGATTATTACCACAGACAATCATTCCCGTTTTTTTTACTCTTTGTTTTCATTTTCATTGAAAAAACCTTTATACATACAGTACCGCCTAAATCCTTACAAGAAAGAGATGGACCATATCTCAAAGTATTCTTGGAAGTACTTAAAGTGAATTTAGCTTATTACAAAAAGGAACTCAAAACTCTACCTCCCACCCCATCCATCTAACATTGATCAAAATATTTATGGTAGGTTTATAAAAAATAAAATAAAAGGCATACATGGATAACATTTACAATTATAATATGGAACTGGCTGGGACAAAAATTGAAGCAAGGTGTACATGGACACTGAAACCAAAAGAGACGTTATAAAATAATAATAAGATAATGATCAAATAAATTATGAAATAAAATAAAATGTAAAATTTACATACAATAGTCTTGTAAAAATCTGTCAGTTAAGTCTATCTGCAAAAATCATATAAATGGTTAAAAAATGGACAATTTGTCACAGTTCTTCTAAATGGAACTATAATTTGTATGTATGTAAACATTATGCTCATTTTCAGTATTAATATGAGAAGAGAATACAGCTTCCTCTTCATCTGTGGAGGGCAGTGCAGATCTCTCACTGTATCGTGTCTGCTTGTTGTGAATGCTTTGGACTGCCACGTGTATTTCAATCTTTTGTTGTGGATCTTGCGCAACCAGTGCAGCTACACTGAAAACCTCACTGCATGTTGTAGCCTCAATCCAATATCTCATAGCTGTCAGAGGATTAGCAGAGAACAGAAGTCTCTTTGGTTTTTTTCCTTTCCTAAGCTGTTTTTTAATCACAGAGTATGCGGTAATCTGGAGTGGAGGTTAATCCACATGAAGGAAACAATTGCAAGGCCCTTCTGGGATTGATTTAGAGCACACCACTGGTTCATAGCCTATATCTGATTTTTTTTAAGACATGCAGAAGTGTGTGATATGAAGTAATCTATGCAGTTTATTTTCAAAATGAATTGAATAACTGATTATTAGTGTAATTTATGAGAAAATTCAAGCTTTGTTGAAAAGACAAACAAGTATATGCCCAATGAGTACTGATACAGTTAGTAATACAGTTGACCGTCCTGATAGATTAACTAATTTGGTGAAACTGCACGTTTATTAATTGGTACACTCAATGCTTTTCATTTTATTGCTTTATTTTTTCTCTCTTCTAGTAAGGGGATTCTGGAGGAGTACAGTGAAATCACCAGCCTGTTAACAGATGAAATAGTGAAGGTTCATAAAGAAATCCACACATCCATCGACCAAATCGATCCGCTGTCAGAGTATGACAACTTCATTGAAGTTTATAAGTAAGGCAGTTTCTTAAAGGTGTAAAATAAATGTGTTTGTGTATGTATATTGGTTAAATATGTATACTTATAATATGTTCTGTTCAATTGCCATTCATTTTTAACATGATTTACAGAAGATACCCACTACATATTACATATGATGTGGGAATGTCCGGAGGTGCAAAAACTTTGGCGTTCTGTGCTGGACATTTTATTTGAAGTTACAAATATTTGTTTCCCCAAAGATCCTGAATTGTTATTGTTGAATGATGACTCTCAATTCCCCTAAAATGCAAAGGTCTGTACATTTTGGTTAGCTGCTTAAACTGCTAAAAAAGAAAATTTTGGTACAGAGGTGGAAACCCCCTCATGATCTCTCTGTTACTGGTTGCATTCACTTTTGTACCTAGAACTGTCATCAGCACGGATCAACCATGCTAAACTGGACATTTTAACGGTGTGGAAAATCTGTATATGCGACGTCAAAGAAATCTTAGACACTTAACCCTCATATAATAATGTGATAATGTATCAAATTTAATGTAATTTATTCACTTGCTTGGTTTACAGTTATTCCAGGTTTCCTGGTGTGCATATAATAGGGTGGGGGATGGGGGATATATATGCGGGGTAATAGCTGTTAAAACTATTTGTCTATGTGATAGTAAAAATTTTATATATTCATTGTGGAAATAAAAACTGAATTACAATAAAACAGAAGAGACCCACTAAAATGTCATTCAGTGCAACAATGTATTATATATTATTACAAAAACATTGTCAGACAATTTCAGAACAGTAATCATATGGCCATGCATTTAAAAATCTTCTTGATTTATTTTAATTTTAAAGCTTCAAAATTTGCCTGTTCTTATACCATTAGGTTACTCCTATTTGTCATTAAAACATTTTTAATCATGTTAAAAAGAAAACTTGTTTAATGTAGAATGGTTGGAGTAAATATGTTGTTTTGTCTTTGCATAAATGCACTGTGAAGCATGATGAAACATTATTACGCTCATTTTTATATTTTATTTCATGTTATTTAAAACAGTGAAGACTACTTGCATTTAGTATGCTTTCTATGCATATTAAACAACTTTTGCAAATTTAATGGTGGATGAGGAGATTCCTCCCAATGTGGAAAGCACTTTGAGTGTACAGCAAAGCACTAGATAAATGTAAGGGATTATTATTATTATAATTATTATTATTATTATTATTATTATTATTATTAATACAGATTTAATATAGATAGCATATATAGATAGAATATAGTTCGATTCCCGCCTTGATTCCCACCTCCCGTCTCTTTGCACCCCATGTTTTCCTGTTAATACTCTTCACTGTCCTATCCATTAAAGGGGAAAACCCCCAAGAATATAATTATTTAAAAAAAAAACCATCATGTCTTGTCTTGACCTATACTTGACCTATACTAATCTTGAAACCAGTTTCAAGATTTATCTCGCTTTGGAAAAGTCCTAAAGTTTGGAAGTTTTCTGTTATATCATTTCTGCGATATGTACATTTTTTTTTTTTAGGGTGAAAGTATCTCCAGCAGCAAAAGCCTATCCACATCAATAGTTCACATTGAATATTTTAAATGTCTCTTAAAATAAAATATATTGTGTTCACTGGTGGAAAAAAATGTTGTTGTTTTTTACCCAGACGTTTAATAAGAATATATTTTAGAGCATTAATCACAACATCTTGAAACCATGATATTTTTATCCAAGGTTATCTATCATACTGGCAGAATCTTATACCGGCCCATGCCTACCTATAGTATATGTATATTTGAATATCATTTTTGTCGCAAATGTTAAATATATCTTTGACATCCTCTCCATTTCTTTTTCAACAGGTCACCAGAAGCCAAAGAACCAAATGTAGAATTTGATGCAACGCTATTAGACGAAACTGAGAATCTTCAAGCAAATGAGATTCTGTGGAATAATTTGACAGCAGACAGCTTACAAGTGATGTAAGTGGTTTATTTTGTCTGAATATAGATCACATATTAGATTAATAAAAAAAATCTAAATTTTTTTTTCTGCAGTTTTTCGATTTTGTAAGCACAGATGTTTTATGCTACCGTTAATAAGTGGTAGACTTGATATGTCAGATAACGGGAAAGATGAGTGTTTGACTGATTTCAGGCTCAAGTCCACCACAGAGGAGCTGCTAATAACCCAGCAGAATCTGCACAGCAAAGAAGACCTCATGCTAGACCTGGAGAAAAAAATGGAGGAATCTACCAAAGCTTACGAGAAGAAATCAGAGTAAGAAAATCAACCTCTTGAGTATTTGAAAGAGAAAGCTTTGAAAAGTATTGTGGAAATTGTGCTCTGGATTTAAGCATTATTTTTGCTCTGCATCTTGTTTTCACTGAGTAGTGCAGTTCGGTTTGGTACAGGTCTTCTTTATCAGGCTTGTGTCTCCACTTCCAAATGGTACCAATCGTAACCTTTGGTAGGCATGGTATACGACAGAAAGATGCAGTCGACGTCATTCTCGCTTGAAGTTCGCAAAAATCTTTTATATACATCAATGTTTCTGTATAAATGTTAATTACTAACCTTTCTATGAACAGGATTTAATTATAGTTGCAGATCAATGATGATTCATTATACTGTAACTCTACTGTAACGTCTGCGATTATATAAAATAAAAAATAAATAAAACATCTATGAACACATACAGAGACTTACACTGTAAAAAATCTTATGTGCTATTTACTAAAAAAAATAGTGGTAACACTATTGCAAGTATTATTTTTAAGTAAATTTAATGACTTGATTTTTTTTTTTTAGCAAAAACCACTTGAATGAATCATGTGAAAATTACCATTTTTTTTGAGTGATAGATAAAGATTTTAATATTATTAGCAGAATGTGCTTTTATAATTTAAGCAAATCCACCACCATATACTCATATTTATTTTTTTAACAAAAACCACTTGAATGAATCATGTGAAAATTACTAGTTTTTTTGAGTGATAGAGGATGAATTTAATATTATTAGTGGAATGGGCTTTTATAATATATGCAAATAGATCACCATATACTCAAATTTATTAATGAAAATTACTCATTCATAAAATGTAAAATATATAATGTATACAGTACAGTCTCTGAAATGTTACCAATTACAAAAAAATACCCAAAACATACATTTGTGTTCATAAACAATACAAAACATATACAGTCAGTTCAAACCTCTCATCTTTATTCTACGTTAACACATTGTTAGAAAGTAATTCTGTCTTTCCGAGTTCATAATAATCCAAAAGGTGATGATGATAATTAAACATGGCAGTTTGTTCATCTTTTAAGTTGCTGAAAGAATCAGTTGCTCCTTTGTTTTTTTCCTTGCTTCTCCTTTGTTTTTTGCGTGTCACTCTCACGTTTGTCCATTTCTGAAAGGATGTGAAAATCCGGACTTCAGTAATCACGCTCACGTTATTATTATGAGCTCAAGTTCGTTATTTCAAATGAGACGTGCTGCGAGTGACCGCAAACAGAAAAAGGAAAACCATTTGCGCTTTTAGATACTGTACTGTACCACTCAGCCCAGTTCGCACCTGGTAGTAAGATGTGTTTCCATCTATCCAGTCACAAGTGTACAGAGGAGACACATTACCATGCATGCGTGGCTTGTCCACTTTTGAACTTGGGTTCAACTAGGGTTGTCATGGTAGAAACATTTCAGTATTCTGTATCAATACCAGTGAAAATATGCAGTTCTTGGTACCAAAGCAAAACTCAAAAACAATACCACAATAACACAGTGTATTTATTCAGTTAACGTTTAAACATTTTAAAGGTTTTTCTACGTTGTGCTAGGTTATCTAAGCATTTTTAAAGTTTTTTTTTTTTAAAGAGAAATCACATTTAAGTTGTCAGAAAGTACTTAATAAAAGAAAAACAATCTGAAAACAGGTAGCTGTACAGTGAATTACAGTACAAAAATACATATCATTACAATATAATTTCGTTATAAACAAAGTATAGCCTGTACGTCTGGTATATAAGCTAAGACAAATTTAAATTGGTTGTTTAAACTGAAACTGCTTTTCTTATTTATTCAATTAAATTTTAAATTCATCTTTATTTCTATAGTGCTTTTACAATGTAGATTGTGTCAAAGCAGCTTAACATAGAATATTATAGTAAATTGAAACTGTCAGTTCAGTTTTCAGAGTTGAAGTTCAGTTTAGTTCAGTTCAGTGTGGTTTAATTTTCATTGCTGAAAGTCCAAACACTGAAGAGCAAATCCATCAATGCGCAGCTTCACAAGTCCTGAACCATGCAAGCCAGTGGCGAGGAACAAACTTCACCAATTGATGAAAGTGAAGGAAAAAAAACCTTGAGAGATACACTTGATTTATCAGAAATGCTATTTATTTATTTATTTTTATTTTTTATTTGTTCATTTTTTTAAATGTATTATTTACTTCACAAGTGTTCCAGTTTGTAAAAAACTGCGTCAGCACGTTGACTCTATCTGAGAATTTCATTTGAGCAGTGCAATTTTCTGTTGACAAACATTTAATCATGGTGTAATTTTCATAATTTACTAAATCTATAAAATATGCTGTATCGATGAATCACATGTTGTGAATATGCTACTTCATGCATTGGCTAAGGAAGTTATAGATGGTTTTATTAATTTAATTTATTTTATTTTGTTTAACAAAACAATATTTTTTACTTGTGTATAATATAATGCTTTTTGATTTTAGAATTTTTAGATATTTAGACAAGAACAAAGACAAAAACTAAAATCGAATTCGCCTTTTTTGATGGAAACATATCAATTTATGGTTACTCCTGATTTATTGTCCTCTTCATGTCAGCTGTAAGTGTGTGGATGTAGCAGTGATGTGTGGGGAACTCAAGTGTTTCCACAGAGCTTCATTAGGCTGAGCGGAGCGTCCTTGTTGACCTCAGCACCTCTGTGAAGATGAAAGGGCTCGGGCTGATAGAGCTCACTGAACTGTGCTGTTGTGCTGGATGGATGAGGATTTGTCCAGCTTCAGCACATTCTTTAAGGTCTGCTGGGTAATCCAGTACAAGAGATGTTGATATAATCACCTCTGTAAAAATCAAATGCTCAGCTCTACACCTGAACTTGCCCAGTTCAGCTAGCTGAACTCTGTAGTATAAGATTTATTTTGCCACACTTGATCTGCAATATGCATGCTTTAATATCTTGTTCACAATTTAAATATGTACATTTAAATCAATGACAATCGTGCTTGATGAAATTCTGTGCTTAGTGCAAAACATGCCGTCAAATTTAATTTGTTCAAAAAAATAAACAGCAACAATTGGTCTCATTCATAATAGGGTATATAGAGAAAGACTTTTAATTTTCAGTAACCCAGATAAAATACTTCTGGTGAACTAAATACCATTACAAAATCTCCACGTTCAAGGTCTGTTTTCTTTAAAAATCTATGATCTTTACTGCCTGATCCATAAATAATATAAATTGGGTCTCAGACTGGACAAGAAGCACTGCATTAAATTCCATTTTACTGCACCATGTTTTTAAAATATGCAAAATGATTGTACTCCAGTATTTTTCAGTATGGGAGTTTTTGGGCTAGCCTGCTGATCTTGATGCGCTTGCACGTAAACAGCTTTTCATCTCGTTTTACGCTTGGACGACAAGATAAATACTTAAGTCTATTTAACGGATAAAATTTGAATTACATTACAACATAGATGCTGTAAAAGGAACCATATAAAATTGAAAAAAAGTCACATTAACCGTTTATCAGTAGGGAAAAAAACACTAGCTGTGCATACACCATATTGACCCTTAAAGCATGTGAAAATAGATTGATTTACAGTTTGAGATATGGTTTGTTTGAAGCCAGCATTGTTTCCAGGATTCACGTTATTTTTTCCTCTTCAGACAATGTCTAGCAGTAAGTAACTTTACAACAATTCAACAAATTCTTATTAGAGTATTGGTAGATATTTACAAACTGAACAGATCTAAAAGGTCTGCATTTGTGTTATGCATCACGTTTAATGCATTAGACTTTTATGACTCTTAATATAGGATTTAGTGAAAACACTCAATCTCAGACTCAAGAAGGATGAAAAGTAGGTACATTTTATTCATTCATTCATTTTTCTTCCACTTAGTCTCTGACTTTTTAGAGGTCGTCACAGCCGAATAAACCACCAACTATTCCAGCATATGTTTTACACAGCAGATGCCCTTCCATACACGCTCACATTTACACACATACACTACAGCCAATTCAGTTAATCCAATTTACCTATAGCGCATGTCTTTGGACTGTGGGAAAAACCGTAGCACCCAAAGGAAACCTGAGTTAAATGAGCGTAACCTTAAGTCTGGATAGTATGATAGTCTGATGCAGAGTTATGAGGTCACAAAGTTTGGTCCAATGTTAAGTAAATGGGACTTTTTCCAAAATTGTAAGTTGGGTCAGTTGGAAAAGATATGGCAACCCAAGTCAGACCAGTTTGGAGGTTTGTTGTTAGTTTGGTGGTTTTAGTATGAACGCTCTAGGAGGAGATGTGTATAGAAATTAGTCTCAGATGAAGAAGACGGAAGAATATTCAGTTTTTATAGTATAAAAGTATTTTAACTTTCTCAAGCCACCATAATGATTAAACTGTCTTGACAAATCGGGTGAAACTTTTTTTTTTTGAAGGGTAGTGTCAAAGTATAACCATTTAAAGTAACTAGATAGTACTTTAGGGCTACGCTGTGATCCATGAATGAATGAAAAAATATTAAAATGTCTAAATATGTCTGACAATATTTTTTATTCATTTTCATTTTGCTAAGTTAAAAGAACGTAGAGGACACATTCCACACAGAAATAGCCTTACAGTGCCTCTGCCTCTGACATAACGCTCTGAAAAAAAGTCCTGAAATAAGAGATTAAAAGAAGCGTTCATTGTGGATTGAGCTGTGTGATCTCTGTCTCTCTTTCAGCGTGGTGCTGTTTCTCAGTCAGAGGCAGTTTCTGGAGGAGCTCAGACAGACAGTCCAGCTGATGCGCTGTTCGGAAGCCAAACTCATGGCACAGAGAGAACTGCTGGAGCAGAAGATGCAGGAGAACGAGGGCAAAGAGCCACCGCCCGTCGTCAATTACGAAGAGGATGCCCGCTCCGTCAACTCAATGGTAATGCACCACTTGGTAAGGCATTCAGACTAGATCCTTGCAGTACACAGATTCAAATTAGCAAACGTGAGATCGCCCGCAGATGGTGTTTTTATATCCGCCGGATTCTCATTTGAGCTCAGATTAGCCACATCTGTTCGTGCACCAGAAGAGGAGGAGTTTCCATTTTTGCTGGCTGTTTTGTCCTTTTGCATGTTAATAATAATCTAAGGGTATTTTGACATAACGCACTGTATAATAGTTTAGTGTGTGTGTGACCAATGGATAGGGAAACAAACAGCTGAAAACCAAATATCACTGCAATTGATTATTTATTGCCCAAAAATATTTACAATAAATAAATTATAAATTACCTGTTGGAGAGGAGGCAGTTAGAGGTGCTTAAATCAAAGAAATAAATATAACAAAACACACTAACTGTATTAAACAAACTAAACTAAATATCATAAGAAAAGCATGAAAAGAAACATCTTCAACGTATCAAACGTCTTAACTAAACTACTCTAACTAAAAAAACAAAACATACACAAAACAGCACGCTCTTCTGAACCTAATGAAAGAATACAAAATGAATCTGAGGGTTGTAAATGTATATCACGCGACTTTCTAACTTCTACACCCTCTCCCGAGGTATTACAGATATATATTATAGAAATATATAGAGATATAGATAGAGATATAGAGATACGCAGATCAGCGATTGGTGGTGCAAGCCCATTGTCAGCGGCCAACGTCATCAGCACGAAATGCGGATACTCCAATTCCGTTCATACCTGTCACACACATGAAAAAACGACACACCCACAAACAGGCAAACGCACACACATAACCCCAAAGTACGTTCTGCAGGTGAACTTAACACTGGCCAATAAACTGTTAAATTATTATTACACATTTTTGGTCAGTTTAAGTCTTTGAATAAGATTCAGCTATTTTTCTTCAGTAATTATAATTTTCTCACTATTATTTTGTATATCAGGCTTTAAAATGTTGAACAAAGACCACTACATGTCTGTCTTTTATAAATAGACCTTTTGATATTTTTTGCAAATAAATGCTTTAAATTTTCTAGAAAATATTCTTATGTGAAATCAGTAGCTCATAATAAAACACAAATGGACATTAGGTACAATTAGGGATGCACCGATACCATTTTTTAAACTGAGTATCGACGGATACAGATCCGATCCGGATACTGTGCCGTTTTTTATTTTATTTTATTTTTTAAGCATAATACAGTTTCGAAAGTTCTTGTGATAAACTCAAATAAAAAAATCTTCTTTAATAAAAATAGACGGCACAATCTAACTAAGAACATGATGCTTGCTGTAAACTAGGCCACATTATTTGACCATTCGTTATGATATTGATCTGTTGTGGTCCAGCTTATGTTCCCTTTTTTTAATATTATGATTTTTCTTTGAAATCTGTTATAGGCTACAACTATTGACCTTAATCAAAAACAAACTGATCTGTTAAATAAAATAATAATATAAAAAAATTACAGTGAAATATTCAGTTTCAGAGTAGCCTATATTAAGCTAAATAATTCTCTGTTAATGACAATTCATATTGTGCCCGTCAGTTTTTTACTTTTATTAATTTAATCAACTACTTTGACCACAATGAGCCAGACTTTACAAACTATTCGCAGCACTGAAAGTATTCCCCTCGGAAGAATAAACTCAGTTGGAAGGATGAGAGAACAGAAACTCTTAATATTACAGAGTCTTATGGAGCTGGTGTGTGAATGAAGCTCATGATGCATCACTGAGACACAGCGCGCAGCCCTTTTGGTGTCTGCGCACACGTACGTTTAGGATCTGTCCAATGTATTATTAATCCTTTTCTAACTCATAATTTCAGGTAGGCCTGCTTTGTGTGTGAAGAGCATGTAATATAACCCTCTTTACTCCAGTGTTGTGAATGGGATCTGTTGACAGACAAAGCGCAACATGATTTAGAATCAGCAATGAACAACTCCTTGCAGGTCAAAATGTACTGATTTAATGCAAAACTAAATGCATTTTTCCACTCATAAATGGACTTATATTAATAAGAACAAATAGTCTTGGAGAGTTTTTCGTGTTGTCATGAACACGACACGCAGTTTGAATTGTGAATGAATAAAGAATGATTGACAGGCGCAGCGGTGGGACTACTTGAATGTGCTACACATTAAACTAAAGAAGGGCTTTAGAACATTTGGGTTATAGTAGGCCTACATGACGACTTTCTAGGCCCTTATAATAGGCTACCTTCATGGCTTTTGTTGGCTTATAGATTATACAGAATTTATCGCACGCAAGATCAGATTTGGATTGGTACCAGCTGGCCCGATGCAGCAAAAATATGAGGTATCGAACCGATATGGTGCATCCCTAGGTATAATACATATATCTGCTGGCAAGTCCATAAAGAACTGATAATAAATGTGAAGTGGCCTCTTAATTTTCTCCAGAGCATTGGTAATAATCACACTTTGTATCCTGAACAAAACTGTTTTTAATACTCTGAAAAAAACAAACAAACATAAAATTAAGATTCTAAATGAAATATCTTCAAATAATGTAACACCTAAAGGTCTGTGCAGTAGAAATCATTTAATACAACAGCTGCTATTGCTAACAAACAGTATTTATGATGTTATTAAACGTCTTAAACTTTTCTTTAACGTCTTAAACTTTTCCTAGCTACACTCCAACATTGTATAAATTTGTCTTATTTAATTTCATGATCTATGTGCAGTTTAGTTGTGTGAAAAGATGCCTTGTGATTTGACAAGCTGTTGGTGTTGAAAAGGCAGAAGAGGGCAGTGTGTTCTCACTTTTACTGTTGTTGCTTTTATCTATATCTTTTTTTTTGTCAGTGCATTGATGCGCAGTATGATTTATTAAGACTGTTTTAAAAATGAATACTTGCACTGCAGGGATTGTAAATGAGCTTTTATTTCTGAGGGGTTTTTTTCATGCATACAAAAATTGGGTTTTTCTTGTAAAACTGCACTTTGGTTGTACCATATCATAGTGCTACAAAAATCTCTGATGTTTCCATGGTATGATGTTTACACTGTAAAAAAAATTGATCTTCCTTACGTTTTTAAAATTGAATCAAATTAAATGTACATGTCATTTTAACTTCATAAATCAATTAAACTGACTTAAAGTAACACTTCACTTCTTTTAAAAGTTCCCTCGAGTTAAACAGTTAAGCTTTATCAGTTTTAAAATTAATTCAGTAAATTTTTGGGTTTGGTGGGAGCACTTTTAGCTTAGCTTAGCATATTAGAGAATTGAATTAGACCAGGGGTGCCCAAACTCGGTCCTGGAGGGCTGGTGTCCTGCAGATTTTAGCTCCATCTTGCCTCAACACCTCTGCACAAATGTTTCTAGAAAGCCTGATAAGAGCTCGATTAGCTAGCCCTGGTGTGTCTAATTGGGGTTGGAACTAAGCTTTCCAGGACCGAGTTTGGGCATCCCAGAATTAGACCATTAGCATCTTGTTAAAAAGAGAGAGAGAGAGTACACAGAGCAGTTACCTAGTGGTACTTGGGGACTATTTTCAGGAATTGCAAAATATCATTGCACCTGCTGAAGCCTTGCAACTTTTTCTTTTACTTTTGGGTTTTAGTACACAGTGTAACTACAGAAGAGTTAAACTTTAATAGGGTTTGTCCACTAATATATAAAATTTTAAACTTTAGTTCATGTGTAATGTAGCTGTGTGAACATAAACAACATCTCTAAATGTAATATGTTCAAAGTTCAAGGCAAAGAGAGACATTGGCTTTTACAGAGTTAGCTTAGCAAAGCCTACAGCGAACGAAGTTTGGGGATTACAAAAAATACATCCGGGTTAGTGAGATCACAAACGCTTCAGGTTATCCGCATTCACCACACGCATACGCTCCATGCAGTGAAGGGACATGGCAAGAGGTGCTGTAATGTTATAGCAGAAAAAGCTAAAATGCTGTCCAAACGCTGCTATTTTCACAGAGCTTGTTCTGTTTCTGTATTTGGGTTTCCAAAGGACACGACACAAAGAGAGAAAAGTGCTTACAGTTTAGTTGCAATTATTTTCTAGAGAATTATAACAAAGATATAGCTAACATTTGACAAAGGACAGCTTCCAGAATCTTTCTCAGTTCAGTGCTGGATTCGGCTAAAACTCCTCAAAGACGGAGCAGCTCCAACCATAATAGCAGAAAATGTGGATTGTGAGCCACAACCTGTAAGTATTTTCATTTGTTAAAATTGATCTATTACATGCATGGTTTCCAGCATTAACGATATGTTGTAGCAAGGATGAAAACAAGGATGGCAACAATCGTAAATGCTGTTTGGCGTTGTTAACAATTTAGCTACAAATTCATATTTACACATCAATCCGCTGTGAACACCCACAATCTTCACCAGCGCTGCAGTGTCTCTCTGTGCAGCCACTTTCTGTGCGTTCTACATCTCAAATAACAAACACGCAAAAGATTTGTGAACATTTCATATTACTTACACATGCTTATTCTGAGTATATGGGAAAGACACTTGTCAGATTTTATTTTAGAGAGCAGGCATGAGGTTCAGCTGTGTCCTCTTCATTTTCTGTCTGATTCAGGCTCAAACTGATATGGCTAACAGCTACACTGACAGTATTTACTCAGCGGCAAATCATGTGCTAATAGAGGTATGCCGCTTCCTGGTGACATGGAGCCAATCCACGAATCACAGCACATTATGTTAGCTGACCAATAAGAGCCTCTTTAACTAGAAAATATGATAGTCATTTTCATGTTTGCTGAGTAGCAGTACATAATTAAAGTAAGATAAAAAAAATTATAAAATAAATAAAAAAAAAAAAACGTGATAAACACAACCAAGCCTTAAAAATACATTTTGGGACACCCCCTTAAAGCCTGGTTTATACTTGACGCACCCACTACTTCGCTTGAGTGCGCGCGGCGAATGTGACGTCATCGCAAAGTTTGCAGAGGTTTGCTTTAGGTGTGCGTGACATGATTTCGGCCAGCGGAGCGCATGATTTTTTTTTTAGACTCGAGCGAACAGTTCACGTGGTGCCGTGTTTGATTTGAGTTAAATATGACACACTTTGAAGAGATATTGTCTGAAACAGTGCGACTGTGCAGACACCTTTATGATCCGTGATCATAGAGATAACCTAATGATCAATAATTCTTGGATAGAAATTGCAACAGCCGTAGGAAAGGAGGAAAGTTTTTGTTAAAAGGTTTGGAAAAACCTGAGGGATTAGTTTGTTAAAGCCAAAAGAGGCCATGGCAAAAGTGGAGACCCATGTACCCAATTATAGAAATATGTTTTTCCACCATTCATAGGTTTTACACTGATGTGTATATATATACAATTGTTACAAAACTATAATTAAGGATCAAATTATTTCTTTGATAACTGGAAAGGATTATTTGAACCTATCTGTTTACAATATACTGATGCCCTGTTTTTCTAGGCTTTATTGGTGATAATGGTCAGAAATGTTGAACCATTATTGCCTTTTTAGCATAAGTATAGGACAGAAACTAGCCAGACAATGAATGTGTGAATTGTGGAGCGGGCTAAATCTAAAAAAAACATCTGTATTTTTTTTAGTAAGTTTGCTTTTATTCTTGCCATAATAAAAATATATATTTGTAGAGCAACCCATGTACTGATGTGATTCATATTTTAATAAACTTTAATAGGTAAAACTGTCCGAGATATGAACAAAAGCAAGTGATGCATCAAAGTTTGATTAAAAAAAATCTTGAATGGTTATAAGAATCCTTATAATCATTAAAATCATTTATAAAAACAATAAAACAATTAGTTTAAAAATATTTAATGATATGACGTAGTTCCGGAAACGTTGACTTAATGGTCAGTTTCTTTTTTGACCGCCCCCTGTTGTTTTAAAGAATATCACAACGGTGAACACGGCAAGTAAAAAAAAAAGCCACATCCGTTTCACGAGCTGCGCGCACAGTCAGTGGAGCTGTGCGATGTGGCACCAGGCAAAAGTATAAATCCAGCTTAAGTGGGAAAATTTTCTGAACTTGTTTCTTGACAATTTTGAGCGAGATGCTAATGGTCTAATATGATTCAATGATTTATGCTATGCTAAGCTAAAAATGCTCCCAGCAGACCCAGAGATCAGGTGAAAGTACTAAAAATGGTAAGACTTAACTGTTTAACTCTTGGGGAATTTAAAAAAGGAGCCCATTTCCAAAAAAGTGTTTCTTTAAAACATTAATACAAAATTTGTATCACTTGGCCTATTAAAACAAGTTAAAGGAACATAAAACCTATGCTGTCATCTCTTTCCGATCATAATTTTTTTTTACAGTTAAATGATCTTATTTTGCAATTGCACCCAAAAATACAACTTGATGCTCTTTCTGCTGCTCTTTTCAAAATATTTGATTTGTTTCGTTTAAAACATTATTTTCTTCCCTCGTTGTGCACAGTGTATGTATAACAAAACTTTGTCATTGACACGCACGTTATATTTCAGGATAAAAGCAAAGACAGGATATCAAAGTTTGACACCCTCAGACACTCCATCGCCGGAATCATCCGTTCGCCCAAGTCTGTCCTGGGCTCTTCGTCAGTAAGTATAATCCCAGTCTTCTGCTTTTTTCCATTAACACCTCCTCGTTTCTATCTGACCTGTCATTTTCTCTGCTTTGACCTCCTTGTTTTCGTCCTTCCACAGTTTTTCGACGTGATACCCACCAGTGAGAAGCCACTGGGCGAGCAGGAGTGGTATCACGGTGCCATTCCCAGGACAGAGGCCCAGGAGCTACTGAAACAACAGGGAGACTTTCTGGTGCGCGAGAGTCACGGAAAACCTGGAGAATACGTGCTGTCTGTATTCTCTGATGGACAGCGCAGACATTTCATCATTCAGTTCGCTGATGTGAGTAGATGATAAAATAGTCAGTGTGTAATTGCAGTAATAGCATTGACTAATACATTTATTTTAATAAAGCATTACTTTATCCAGTTTATTTAATAATTAACTAACTACAGATAAAAACTTCACATCAAACATTTAAACTGAGTAATGATTTGTTCATCAGTCAATCGTTTTTCAATATAAAACCACAAAAAAACATCTTTTATTATTATCTATAAGATTAATAAGATTTAATTTATTTTGAAAAATTTTTTACTTAAGCTTATCTAACTAATATTAATTAAAGGGCCATGGATCCCCCCTCTTTCGGTTCAAGTCTTCCTCAGAATTTTTTCAAAAAATGCCCTGAGATGGGTGTGGAGCGCTGTGAGCAGAGGGAGGTGTGGGCATGCCCGCCAGAGCAGGTGGAAGAATGGGAGCGAACAACTTTTGTCAGTTGGCTCACAAAATGAGACGCAAACCATCAGGAGACCCATGATTTTATAGTTTACAAAGTTAAAATGCAAAGAAATAAACAGCAATTTAATGTCCTGCTTCATATGTTATTTATAATTTCATATAAACAGAACCACAATTTGTTATATCATCATAAAGATAATCATGTAAACACTATAAATGAGGACTTTTCTCTCCCTCAATCCCAGGGTCTGAATGGTGACACAGTGAATAGCAGTCCAGCAGTCCCTACCCATTCCAACCATTAGCCTTGCCAGTAATCTGGTGGATTTTAAAAATAGGCGAACGCAGCAGCACGGATATAGGTGATGTGTGTGAATGGTAACAAACTCAACTGATAAAAGACAGAGTCCGCCATTCTTCATTTCTCGTGCAGCTCTCCTGACAAAAATGCTTGCTGCAAACCAACAGCTTTGCTGTATCGGCCCTGACAGCATCACGGGGAAACACATGCAAAAAACCCCGTGAATTATGGAAACAAAACATACGATCCTTCTTGAACAGCTAAATACTGCTTGCTGTACGCGGACACTGTCTCACCAACACTTTTTGTTCTTGTAATTATTATACTTTTTAGAGATTTTTTTTAATTCCATAGATGTTTTTATCCCTTTATTAGGGTGTCCACGGGGTCTTAAAGAGCCCATATTATAAATGAAATTGGGTCATATGTAGGTTGTAAGGGTCTCCAACAACAGTCTAATATGCATGCAAGATCATAAAACACTTTTATGGTCTTATAATCTGCATTTATTTTTACCTAATTATCCCAGTGACTTCCATATGAATCGTTCAGTGATTCATTTGTTCCCAACCCCCTCCTCAGCGCGAAGCTAATCTGCGCTGATTGGACCGAAGACAGCCTGCTGCGATTGGTCGACAGTGACAGGCTTCAGCGCGAGACAGAGTGAAATGCCCAGCTGCTAATCAACTATATAAAAGTAGTCACAGTGCACACACGCTTCATAGTGTTAGGCTTTTTTTTCCACACACACAACCCTCCTCAGAAGAACTGGGGAGATCGACGCGAGTCTCCTAGCCACTTTACCTTCTCTCTCTCTCTCTCTCTCTCTCTCTCTCTCTCTCTCTCTCTCTCTCTCTCTCTCTCTCTCTCTCTCTCTCTCTCTCTCTCTCTCTCTCTCTCTCTCTCTCTCTCTCTCTCTCTCTCTCTCTCTCTCTCTCTCTCTCTCTCTCTCTCTCTCTCTCTCTCTCTCTCTCTCTCTCTCTCTCTCTCTCTCTCTCTCTCTCTCTCTCTCTCTCTCTCTCTCACACACACAACGCTCCTCAGAAGAACTGGGGAGATCGACGCGAGTCTCCTAGCCACTTTACCTGCTCTCTCTCTCTCTCTCTCACACACACACACACACACACACACACAACGCTCCTCAGAAGAACTGGGGAGATCGATGCGAGTCTCCTAGCCACTTTACCTGCTCTCTCTATCTCTCTCTCTCTCTCTCTCTCTCTCTCTCTCTCACACACACAACGCTCCTCAGAAGAACTGGGGAGATCGACGCGAGTCTCCTAGCCACTTTACCTGCTCTCTCTCTCTCTCTCTCTCTCTCTCTCTCTCTCTCTTTACAGTACACGCGGTTACTCTTTATATTCTCTTATCGCATGTAAGCCACGTTAAAAACGCGACGCGTGCCGCTTTGTTTACGGATTTAACGTTAAAGGCTTTTGTGAGCTCGCGTTCCACTGCCGTTTGTCGTTGCTATGGCCATCGTAAGCTAGGAGACAGGAGACTCGTGTCGATCTGCCTAGTTCTGAGGAGGAACGTGATGTGTGTGTGTTTGTGTTTGTGTGTGTGTGTGTGTGAGAGAGAGAAAAAGAGCAGGTCGAGTGTGTAACCGCGTGTACTGTACCAGGTTAACAAGTAACAAAACACAATAAATACATAATTTGCAAGCTAGAGTAAACGAGGCAACAATTTTAATCACACTTACTTACACTAGTGAATAAACCTCAACCACTGACTCATCACAGTTTCATCTTTGGGTAGAGACTGTCAATATTATCCATCTGAGCACAGCGTGACTTCATTCGACCGGCGGCGTCTGTGTGTATGTGTCTAGTGTTTTTTCTGTGTTAGTGGGCGGGGCCGCAGGTTTCAAATCTCCCTGGTTTGCGCGCGTAACTACTGGCGAGGCTTGTGTTTCGTGGCTGCGTCATCGCAAAACACCTAATGACTCGTTATCAAGACGACTCGTTTGAAGCACTATGAGTCGACTCTTTTATAGATGAATCAATAATTTTAAACACTGTACACTTACAGATTTAAGCCTTAGCTGGATATTTCACTTCACTTAGAGCTGTGTTACACACTACATGGAAGGGCATTTTCAAAAACCCATAATATGGGCTCTTTAAAAAGTATTAAAAGTTGATAAATCAATTATGAGAAAATTAAGACCCTTAAAAGGTAATAAAAAGTCTTAATCACGTTTTTACATGGTCTTAATTTTTGTTCAAGCGGTGTCCAAAGTGTTTGACTCCAAATAACCCCATAGAATATTTATTTTCTTCCTAATATTAACAATGGCGTGCTCAATCCATGTGGTTGGTTTGGTCCGGCCAAGCTCCTCCGTCCAGGAGATATCACGTATTTTGCGACAAACGTGGCAAGATGATGTGACGCTTATTCTGTCTTATTCAGTCTTATTCTGTTGTCGTTTTTATATATATATATATATATATATATATATATATATATATATATATATATATATATATATATATATATATATATATACAAGGGATGTGACGATTCATCGTGAGTCAGTTGAATATCGATTTAAAATAAGTGACATTTAAAACTGGTACGAATGTTGAATGAATCGAGATACATGTTTTGGACCGAGTGGGTGCTGTGTTTACAGGCGCAAGCTCGCTTTACCTGCACATCAGCAGTGAGCAAGAGGTGAGGCAGCAAAGTAAAATGACAGTGGTCGAGTGCACCAGACAAAACACAAACTGTGTGCAAAAACTGCAAAAAGATGTTTACTTGCCCTAACAGAACGAATATGATGCAGCTGTGAAAAACTACTGTGACAGACGTCTATATGCAAAAAGATATTATTAGGCCAAACCATGCTGACCGGAGGATTGACAGCGCCGCTTGCTCTGACGAGTGTTACGGAGATCACATGGTGCATTAGAGTTTTCATAGCGAAAGTGTGAAGATGTTTGTTAGACTGAAAGAGAAAGCTGTGCTGTTACAGAACCAGGTATTAGATAGTTCCTTTTTTACCCTTTCTTTTCCAATTTAGTTTATGCAGCTTTTAGTAATTTGCTTAATATTTCATATATTATAATCAGTATTTTATGCCAGAGGCCAGTCCCCTGCATCAGAGGGCCTATTGACCACCTCTGTACACACTGCTCTCTGGTTTAGGAAAGGCTTACCTCTCCACACCAGCCATCTCAGTTCCTAGTAAAAGTGTTTCTCATCATCAGGGGACATTGTAAATGTGCAAAGACCTCAGCTTATGCCAGAAAACAGAGATATGCTGACATTTATTTAAAATAATGTCAAATCGCAGCACAATCACAATTTTAGTTTGTTTGTATTAAAGAGCCTTGTTTAATTTGTATTGTTCATTTTTTATTTGGAGTTCATTTTAAATTTGTAATATAGCTGCACAAAGTTTTAGTTCGTTTATATTAAAGAGCCTTCTTTAGTTTGTATTATTCACTTTTTTATTTGCATTTTGTTTTAAAATTCCAATTTAGTTATTAATGAAAATATTTTATTGAAAAAATGAAAGGACTCTTGTTCACCCTAAATTTGTCTCAAATAATTTGTTAAAAGAATCGTGACCAAATCGTGAGATTAGTATCGTGAATCGTATCTAATCCTGAGTCAGGTAAATCGTTACATCCCTATAGATATATATATATATATATATATATATATATATATTTATATATATAGTATAACGATGGTTTGTTCTGTAGACACTATAAACAGAACACTATATATATATATATATATATATATATATATATATATATATATATATATGTATATGTATATGTATATGTATATGTATAGATATATATGTATATGTATATATATGTATATGTGTATGTGTTCTGTTTATAGTGTCTACAGAACAAACCATCGTTATACTATATATATATATATATATATATATATATATATATATATATATATATATATATATATATATATATATATATATATATATATATATATATATATATATATATATATAAAATTCAAAATACTGCAAAAATTGTTTATACATGATTATGACAGGATGGCTATGTAATGAACAATGTGAGGACCAAGCAACATATCCAGAAAAAATTATTAATAATTGAACAAAAAAGATATTTATTTGCACACACTCTGTTTTAAGTGTCAGCAAATGCTGGGTGTTATTAATAAATAATAATAATAAAAAATTATTCAGTGACTTGTTTTTTTATAATATCAATTTGGTATTGATATTCTAATGTGTAATTTAGGTATCAAATCAAAGTCAAAATGTTGATATTGTGACAACACGTGTGACCTATACTGACACTAGAGCATTCACAAGAGCAATGTGCTCTTTATATGCATCGCGCTCTGCTACACTGCTGATGTATACCTCGTGTTTGCCTGTGCTTTGTTTCAATCAAAAGAAGTTGCATCTGGGGAATACATCAGTGCACAGTCGCCCTATACTGATACGGAGAAGAAACTGTTAAATAAAGTCATTAATCTTGTTTTATGTGCGCACAAAAGTATTCTCATAGCTTCACAATATTCTAATTAAACCAGGGATCTGAATCAGGGACTTAGAATGATATGACGGGTGAGTAGCTAATAATCATTTAAATTTTTTGGGTGAACTAACCCTTAAAAGGGATTTTCAAGCTATTGTTCAAAGATCCCCAGGGTTCTTTTGAGGGTCTATTGAAAACGTCTGAGAAGGAAAGCCTATTTTACATTTAATTTGACTTATTCTGAGCCTGATTACAAAAAAATGCTAACAAATGAAGTGTTTTGTGAGCTCCCTGTCTGATTTGATTGGTCATCTCTTTTTGTCTGCAGAATCAGTACAGATTTGAAGGCACAGGCTTTCCCACCATCCCTCAGCTCATAGATCATCACTACACCACTAAACAAGTCATCACCAAGAAATCTGGGGTCGTGCTCCTGAACCCCGTCATAAAGGTGAAACTTCGTCTCGCTTCTCATTTTAAACAAGCCATTTTGTTTTTAACGTAGTCATCTGAGATGTCTTCACTGCTACAGCTATCACTCTATTTCCAATATGAGACCATAAAATGTCTTATTGCAGAAATTCAGCGGGTACATTGCTCATTTTCCCTAATGTACGCAACTACATTGGACATGAAATTGATGTCGTGCTATGCGGTTCTCAAATCAACCTGTCCTGCTGATGTAAAGTCCTGTGATAAGATGTGCTTGTTGATTTCTTCTTGGCTACAGGAAAAGACTGTAGCACTTTAGAAAATATGAATTTGGACTCGTTTTTTGATGGTGGTCCACACTGGATTTCCCCCTGGATTTCCCCCTGTTGTATTTGTTTCTGCGTCTGTGTGTGTATATGTGTCTGTGTAAGTCTGACTCTCTGTGACTGTGTGTAAGTCTCTGTCTGTCTGTCTGTCTGTGTGTGTGTTAGGGTTGTGTGTCTGCTTGTGTGAGTGTTCTTGTGTTGAATTTTTGTGTGTGTGGGTGTGTGTATCCATCAGGTCGGATGATTGCCTGCCATGCTGTTCCTCTGATGGGTTTTTGATGACAGGGGTAAAGCACCTCATCCGAGCATGTTGACTGAAATCATAATAGTGGGGATGTTTCTGCTACTGCATGCAGGATACACTATCAGACCCCTGCGAATGCTGAGATCTCTTCAGACTTTGTAGAGCTTCACATTTACAGACAAAATGCAATTACACATGCAATTGCAAAAAAAAAACCACATGCTGCAAATCATTACAACGCAAACACATTTTTTTAAAAATGCGCTATATTTTCACACAACTCAAGCACATTAATAAAACCCGCTGCAGTTTCTCACAATGAAAACAAATAAAAAAACACGCTGCATTTTCTCACAATGCAAACAAATTAATAAAATGCGCTGCATTTCCTTACACCTTAAACAAATTATAAAAGCGCGATGCATTTTCTCACAACACAAACAATTAATAAAAGGAACTGCATTTTCTCACACTGCAAACAAATTGATAAAACGCGCTACATTTCCTTACAATGTAAACAAATTACAAAAGCGCGATGGATTTTCTCACAACACAAACAAATTAATAAAATGCGCTGCATTTTCTCAAACGCAAACAAGTTACTAAAATGTGCTGCATTATCTCAATGCAAACAAATTAGTAAAACGCGCTGCATTTTCACACAATGCAAACAAATTAGTAAAACACGCTGCATTTTCTCACAACGCAAACAAATTAATAAAACGCGCTGCATTTTCTCACACTGCAAATAAATTAATAAAACGCGCTGCATTTTCTCACACTGCAAACAAATTAATAAAGCGTGCTGCATTTTCTCACAATGCAAACAAATTAATAAAAGGAACTGCATTTTCTCACACTGCAAGCAAATTAATAAAACGTGCTGCATTTTTTCAGTGCAAATATTAATAAAATGCGCTGCACTTTCTCACAACGCAAACAAATTATAAAAACGCGCTGCATTTTCTCACACTGCAAACAAATTAATACAATTTGCTGCATTTACTCACAACACTTTCGAAAAAAGAACAGAACACAACAGAAATGTTTCAAGGGAACCCTAAAACCTGACGGACACCACCGTATTGTGACTATTGTGAGCGTTATGAGAAAATGCAGCATTTTTTATTAATTTGTTTGCATTGTGAGAATTCAGCACATTTTATTAATCTGTTTGCATCGTGGGAAAATGCAGCATGTTTTATTAATTTGTTAGCACTGTGAGAAAATGCAGCATGTTTTATTAATTTGTTTGCGTTGTGGAAAAATGCAGCACATGCTTGTAACTGGCTTGCATTGTGAGAAAATGCAGCGCGTTTTATTAATTTGTTTGCATTGTGGGAAAATGCAGCGCGTTTTATTAATTTGTTTGCATTGTGGGAAAATTCAGCGCGTTTTATTAATTTGTTTGCATTGTGAGAAAATGCAGCGCGTTTTATTAATTTGTTTGCATTGTGGGAAAATTCAGCGCGTTTTATTAATTTGTTTGCATTGTGAGAAAATGCAGCGCGTTTTATTAATTTGTTTGCATTGTGAGAAAATGCAGTGTGTTTTATTAATCTGTTTGCATTGTGGGAAAATGCTGCGCGTTTTCGTAATTTGTTTACATTGTGAGAAAATGCAGCGTGTGTTATTAATTTGTTTGCATTGTGAGAAAATGCAGCGTGTGTTATTAATTTGTTTACATTGTGAGAAAATGCAGCGCGTTTTATTATTTTTTTGCGTTGTGAGAAAATGCAGCGCGTTTTATTAATTTGTTTGCATTGTGAGAAAATGCAGCACAATTTCGTAATTTGTTTGTGTTGTGAGAAAATGCAGCACGTTTTAAAAAAAATGTGTTTGTGTTGTGACAATTTGCAGCATGCATGCTTTTTAAACGGATGAACATCTTTTCTCAATTTGCTGGCGTTTTTCGTAATTGCATGTGTTTACTTAAATTGCAGCACGTCAAGCTCTCTCAGCCACCATAGGTTTGCGCTCAATAAGATCTTTTTTATTTAAATAAACAAAAACTTATTCAACAAAAAACATGACCAAAATTCCTAATACATTAAATACATTAATTAGTAAAAAGAGACACAGTGAGAACATGCAAACTCCACACAAAAATGGCAATTGTCCCAGCCAGGACCAGAACCAGCGACCTTCTTGCTGTGAGGCAAAAGTGCTAACCACTGCGCCACTTGGTCGCCATTAACTTTTTTTTAAGTAATAATGTTTTTGTTATATCAATTAAAATAAAATCAAATTTTAGGGTCCAAATTGAGCATCACTTACAACAGTGGTTCCCAGAGTGGGGGTCGGGACCAGGGTGTGAATTACAGGGGGGTTTGGGGGGTATTGACCCCCCTAATTAACGCTTAATCCCCCCTGAAAAAGGTTAAAACAATATGTATGGTGGGTCAGTTGTTTAATACTGTGAAATATTTCACTCTGATCTGTATTTTAAATAATAATGTTAATAAATAAAATAATAGATAATATACATTTGACCACCCCTATAATGGTTCAAACCAATGTTAATGCAAAATTATGCCAATCAGTCTAGTCTAGAAAAAAGTCTAAAAGTGGCAGATCTAGAGCATTAATAGACATTGTGTTCACAAGACTTTTTCTCAGAAAATAGGTGTTTGTATCTATACTTAATACACTAAAGAATACACTAAATATCCCTCAAAACATTGAATGATGTAGTTAAAAATAAATACAAAAATGGTTGAAGCATGTATTACACAAACTAACTCAAACAGTTGACCCCCCCACACCCCCACCAATTGTTAATGTACAATTCACACACTGGTCGGCACCCCCGGGGGCTCGCGTGACAATAAGCAGGGGTCACTTGGTGATTTCCAAAAATCTAATAAATTTTATTATATTATTAGAATTACCGTATTTTATCCGTAACCTTCTGAAGAACACAATAGTAGTTAATAATAACACTGTTAACATGTTAATAATAAACCATCAGCCTATCGATTTTTCAATTTTTAAAATTAATTTTTTTATTTGCGACCCCTGGGGTGATTACGCTATATTAAAGACGTGGCAATAGTGTCAGATGCAGCACATTCATTTTATGGCACCAGGACAAACTGTCTGACATCTTTACGGCACTCACATACATTAAAAATAAATACAGGCCACAACTGAACATGGAGGATGGTCTCCAAGTGGCGTTCTCCAAAATTAACTGATGAATAGACTTGGGCCTATTGGTACGTGCGCACCATTGTGTGCAAGGATTATATATATCTATAAGCTCAGAGAATATTGGGGACTGGCATTGTTATTTTGTGGGGTGCGAACTGAAAGGTTCAGGCACCCCTGACTTAGAAGACAAGCAAAGTGAAATGCATAGCAATATTACAGCAAGGAAACTAAACTTTTCTGTCTCAACCCAGAAAATACAGTTTTGATTAATTCTTTTTTTATTGTGGATAAGCATGTTTGGGGAAGTCCATTATTGTCCAGGTTTTATTGTTGACACAGGAGGTCACTCGTCTTCATGATGTTTCCAGTAACGGCCTTTTAATTGATGCCATTATTGTAGCATTGTAGTAAATGTCTGTTGTCATTAGCACTGATGTAGGTGCGTAGAGGTCTTAAAAAGGGTCTTTCTTTGTGTGTTTTAATTGCCTTTGAAACTCTTTGAATTCTCTAATGTCGCCTACAGCGCTAAATCGACTATTTGCGATCCGTAAAAGCAGATTGGGTCAATCGTTTGACCTAAAATGTTTAATTGAACTCGCTAAGAGGAAATCACTGACAAAAACATGCACAGGTAAAAGTGTTTTGGTGACTCGATTCTGCTTTATTTGCATACCTGACCTTTTTTTTATGAAATGTATGTCAACATGGTGTAATTTGCAAATGTCAGTGGATTGTATGGATGTACTTTGTTTTGCTTTTATTCTGATAGTGTATTACGGTACTTTTGGACAAATGCTTTGCAATAGAACATGGGATTTTGGAGATGTTCAATTGATACCGCAGTATGTCTCTATCGAAGCGAGTGTTTTTGTGGAATGAGGTGATAATTGCATCATTATCATTCATCAGAGGCGCAGCACAGTGACTGACCCACAGGACTCGCAGCATCTCTCTTCTGTTCGTCTCTGCACGAGTCATTAGTTCATTAATGAACACGCTTCAGAAAGATAATTTGCTATTTTTATTTTGTTTGCTCAGGATAAGAAGTGGATCCTCAATCACGAGGATGTCATTCTCGGAGAGCTTCTCGGAAAAGTAAGTCCTCACCGGGGTCAGAAATAAACTTTTCCAGTAATGGGCAAAGTTTGCTCCCTAGATTTGATTTCCAGTAGGATTATTATATATCTTTTACCTTCATTAGGAAATTTTTAATAACATCTTTGTGGTAATTTATGTAAATTTCTTGTAATCATTGTAGTCACAATAATAGAAATCAAGTGAGAGATTTTATGTTTTGAATGCATATATCTACTACATATGAATTTTGACAGTATAGTAGGAGTATTTTGACAGTAAAGTAGTATTTTGGAGTATAGTAGTTTATATATCATTATATCTAGGCCCACATGGAATCTGCACATGCAGAAATCCACAGATTTTTGAGCCCATCATTTAATCAATTTTTTTACTTGTGTGTAAAGATATATTTATTCTGTTTTTATAATAATTTCAGTAATTTTGTTGAATAATATGCAAATGTTTACATGAATTATGTACAAATGTCTTTTAGTAGATATAATGCACATGGACTCTTAACTTCAGACAGCCAGCCCCAGAGCTTCCGGTTAATTGTCATCCCATACAAAGTTGATGCATTTTAGATCTGATTTCTTTAAAAAACAGCGATCCTCACTGCCTGGCTGAGACACGATATAAAGTGTGTATCAGACCAAACAAGAAGCACTGCATTCAATTATATCTTTCTGCGCCATTTCTTTAAAATATGGAAATTAATTTTGCCCCAGTATTTTCAATGGTTTCCCAGTTATGGGCTGCAGCTGGAAGGGCATCCGCTGCGTAAAACATGTGCTGGATAAGTTGGCGGTTCATTCCGCTGTGGTGACCCCAGATTAATAAAGGGACTAAGCCGAAAAGAAAATAAATGAAATATTTTTAATGGAATTTCTGCGCTAGCCTGCTGCAAATGACGACGCTTGCGTTTAAATGATCTTTTGTCTCTTTTTACGCTTTAACAACTAAAATGGATGTTTACATTTATGTAACTGATTATATTTGAATTACATTACAACATCTATGCTATAAAAGGAACCTTATTGAAAATTGTCACAAAGCTTTCACCTGAAGTTCATCATTGGCTGAAAAACACTGTGCATATAGCCCATTGAATTTGCATTGTAAATCTTAAATAAATGTCAAAAAGTAAGTTTTTAATCTATGTTTTTAGTTACAATACTGTGTATAAATTTACAGATTTTGTACAAAAGTCTGCAGAAAACCCTAACATATTTATTCTAAGAATCTGATAGCCTTAGTCAGTGTGCTAACATATAGCACAACTGCGCTGTGGCCATCCCAAGTTTGAATTTTGACCTTTCCTGATCCCATCTCCCTCTTCAACTTCATTTTCTGTCAATATCCACTGTCCTATCATAATAAAGCCAAAAATTAATCTTAAAAAAATCTTACATTTATATTTCTTTGGGACTTTTTATAAATTAAACATTTTAACCCTTTAACTGCCTGCTCTACCAAACGGTTGACCATGTTTTTACTGTTTTAAATAATGACTGTTAAAGTAATTTAAAGAATGACTGTTATAAATAATGGTTTACACACACAACATTTTTGGCAACATTCTGTTGCACTACTACACTTGATTTAGTTTTTATTGTAAAAAAAACAACAACAAAGAAGCATGTTAATTGAGAATCTGAATTATTTTATGGCATATTTAAAAAGATGATTTAGTATTTAAAATTTTTTTATTTTGAATATTTTTTTAAAATAAATTAGTCTTACGCTTAATATTTTCAGGTTTTTCATAGTATATGTATTAAGTCCGATACTTTTACCATAAACCAACATATCAATCATTTGGTGGAGGTTGATATTTTTTAAATTATGGGATGTGTTGAAAAAAAAATGCATTCAGTGCGTTAACTAGCAACACTGGGAGTTAAATGAAATTGAACATTTTTTTTCTTGGTGGGGTAGTTAAGCGGGTTAAAAGTGACTGTTATGAATTTATAACAAAATGTACAGATTTCTTTGCTATTGCTGTTAGTATTCTAATATTGTTGATGAATGGAATATATTTTAAAACATGTTATGTTGATGTCATTCTATTGCAAACTTTGGCATATTCAACAAAAAAATCATGCATTATTCTGAAAAACGCTGCATAAATGATCAGTTTCATCATATGTGCAGTTCATTTACGATGAGAGAATTCATTATAGTGCAGGTTTTTGTGAGTGGATGCTCATTCAATGAAAATGATCTCGAAATGCTTCCGATTGGCAGTTGCATTTATGAGTTCAACCCAGAGATGTGTGATTGGTAGTAAAGTTAAGCACTGCAAAAAAAAAAACATGTAAAACATTGCACAGATCAAAGTATAATGCAATGAATTGATATTTCCACATTTCACTTTAATATAGCCTGAATGATTTCTTAACGCTGAAGAGTTATGGTGAAAATTCAGCTTTGCATCACTTTAACAAATTAAATGTGAAAATACATTTGAAAGTGCAAAACAGGTTTTATATCTTACTTCACTGTAAAAATATCTGTAAATTAGCAGTTTTCTGTATTTTGTGATTCATGTTTTTATTTCCCCCCGTTTATTTATGCTTTTAAATTGAAATATGGGACCTTAATCTTTTTTTCTAACAACTTTTAACCTTGAAAAGTTAAAAGAAGTGACTTTTATCATTGTTTTCAATTGTTTAAAGTGATATATTGTCTGGGTTGGTGTATATTACAGTACAAAAACCTTGTAATAAACTGCCAGTATATTTTCTGACTTTTTTATATATATATATATTATTTCTTACACGTTATATTATTTCAAATTACTAAAATGTCACTTTGTTAAACTACTGAGTTGAATTTTCAACATCAAAAGTTGACAGAGATCAAGGTTCCATAGTGCAATTCAGTAAATATACAGAAAACACAGAAACTGTTAATTAACATATATTTTTTTACAGTGTATATAATTGTGTTACTGTGTTTTTGATTACATAAACATATCCATAAATATATATTTGGAAAATCTCCAGACAGCATTGGATACTGAATGATTCTTACCGTATTTACGTACAATTGTGATTTTTCTTGTATACACGGTAAGACTTTTACCAAATGTATAAGTGTAAGTTTTAAAAAGAACTAACCAACTAGTCTGTTAAAATATTCAACTCAAATAACTAAATTAAACACAAATACTAAATTTCACAGTGAGTTTTGTTAATTTGTCAGCTGCGATGACCCATTGTTTGTTCAAACACTATGGCATAGGTTCAGAAGGCATAATAAGGTGTACAGTATGTTAAGAAAAACCTCTATCTTTGTAGTACTTTTGATATTTTATTATTTTAAATGCAAATACTAATTGCTTTTGGGTGAATGTTGTTTTAGGGAAATTTTGGTGAGGTTTTTAAAGGAACGCTACGTGATAAAACGCCGGTGGCTGTGAAAACTTGTAAAGAAGATCTACCGCAAGACCTCAAGATAAAGTTCCTCTCAGAAGCCAGGTGACATTTTCCATTCAACATCAATGAATAATGTTCACCTTATTTATAATTTTCCTAAAAATAAAGATGAGAGATGAAATAACGTGGTCATTTATGCCTCCTCTACCTCTAGGATCCTAAAGCAGTACGACCACCCTAACATTGTGAAGTTAATAGGCGTCTGTACCCAACGGCAGCCCATTTACATAGTAATGGAACTTGTGCCAGGTCAGTAAACTGGATCTTTCCCTCCGCCATTAGCCACTGAAAAAGCATTCCTCATTAAAAGTTGTGTCATACACTTGTTTGAGATGTTGGTGTCTCTTTTAATGTATTGCATATTTGTAGCTCATTTGTTTTGCCATTTTTTTTTGACAGGCGGAGACTTTTTATCATTCTTAAGGAAGAAAAAGGAAGACCTCAAGACAAAGCAACTAGTAAAGTTTGCATTAGATGCTGCTGGAGGAATGGCGTATCTGGAGCTGAAAAACTGTATACACAGGTAGGAAAAATCAAATGCTTCAGATTTAATTATATTTATATATAAACAGCTTGTTTTAGGATATCTTAGTCAAATTATTTTTCATGACAATTAGTCATAAATAGCTTTTCTTTACTTAATCTAAACTACTTATGTTGTATTGTCTCCATTTATTCTGAGATGTACATTTTCATTTATTGCAATCTAGATTTATAATTCATAATATAAATCCAGAATCATTGCTCATTGGATCAGGGACATTTAAGATCAACATAAAAAATCATAAGTCCAAGGCACTCAAAAAGTAAGTGAAATAGTAAAAAAGCTTTTATTTACATGGCTATTGTGTTAAAAATCAGCACTGTTGTCCCTTGACCCTAAATAAAAACTTGCTCTGATGAAGAACTTGCCCCTGAATAAAAAAACTTACGCCAATGAAGAACTTGCCTCTAATTGAAATTTGCCCCTGAATGAAAACTTGCCTCTGATGAAGAAATTGCCCCTGAATGAAAACTGGCCCTGATGAAGAACTTGCCCCTGATGCTTTGTTAATAAAGGCTTTTTAACTTTTTCACTTACTTTTAAAGTGCATTGGACTTTATAATTCATAATATTTGATACTTTCGTGTATCATAATAATAAAAAAGCAATAATACTATAGTGCAAATATTTAAATGGAAGTTTTAATTACAGTGCATCGGGAAAGTATTCATAGCGCTTCACTTTTTCCACATTTTATTAATGTCACAGCCTTATTCAGAATATTGAATGGGAGTGTATGGGTGTTTCCCAGTGCTGGGTTGTGGCTGAAAGGGCATCCACTGCGTAAAACATATGCTGGATAAGTTGGCAGTTCATTTCACTGTGGCGACCCCTGATTAATAAATGGACTAAGCCGAAAAGAAAATTAATAAATGAATGATTAATGGTGCCAAAATGGCAGCACGGTGGCTCAGTGGTTAGCACTGTCGCCTCACAGCATGAAGGCCGCTGGTTCAAGCCCTGGCTGGGTCAGTTGGCATTTCTGTGTAGAGTTTGCATGTTCTCCCTGTAATTGCTTGGGTTTCCTTTGGGTGCTCTGGTTTTCGCCACAGATGTGGTATAGGTAAATTGAATAAACAAAACTGTCTATAGTGTATGAGTGTAAATGTGAGAGTGTATGGGTGTTTCCCAGTACTGGGTTGCAGCTGGAAGGGCATCCTCTGTGTAAAACATGCTGGATAGGTTGGCGGTTCATTCCCTTGTTGAGACCCCTGATGAATAAAAGGACTAAACAGAAGGAAATTAATGAATGAATAATGGTGCCAAATGTGAATATTAGTGCATCTCAAAAACTGATATTTTGAATGTTTAATAAATGGACTTGATTGTTTTCAAACTGTGCACCATTGCCAGTAGCACAATAAAACCTTTCTTTTTCGTGATATAAACAACAGAAAAACAACAAGATTGAGCGGCACCATTCCTTCTGCTTCTTGTCTGGTGGTGATTTTTCTTATTTATTTATTTTTTAAACTGTGAAATGGGCTTTGGTGCATTGGGCTATTGAGGCCAGAGCCAGTCTGCTGAATACACGTCGCTCACAATTGAGTCTGAGAAATGAGCTCCGACCGCTTTCACAGCCACGGCTCTATCAGCACCCCGCTAAAATCCATTTACTATCAGACATGATCATGTTAGAGGCGGCAGCAGTTGGAGCACCTTTCTGTCAGATCACCGCTCTCTTCTCCGCCGCCCCCCCACTGTCTTTCCCCATCTCATGTCAGCAAGGCAATTTTTGGGATGTGACAAGCTAATATGGCTGTGTGGCTGAGGATGTCTGCTCAGCATAAACGCCCCGCGGTGGATGGAGACCAGAATCTTAAATCGCTGCTCTGGGATGGAGCAATTTTAGAGAGTCATCTTCCATGTCTTAGAGAGATGTTTTGAATATGATTATCAGCTTTTATAGATGTTTAAAGATGTGATTTAAAATTCTGATTCTTGTAACATGCATACTTGTAGCAAGTAATTGCTTTTTTTGTTCTTTTTTTAATGCCACACTTAAAACATGACTGGGGGAATGGTTTCAGACAACAGTTAGTGTACATCAAGGCTGTCTTCTATCACTCAAACTTTTTAACATCTACTTTGAGCACATCATGATTGATGCTCTAGAGTATCTCTATGGCACAGTAAGCATGGGAGGGTAAAACATCACCAATCCTCCCCTTGTAGATGACATTGATGGGCTGGCTGGAAGTGAGGATGAGCTTGCCACATTAGTGAAAACCCTTGATGAAACCTCCTTCAGATTCGGTATGGAGATAAGTGCAGAGAAGACTAAGTTAATGACAAATGATGTCAAACAAATCTCAACCAAGATCAAAGTCAGAGGGAAAGAACTGGAAACTGGAGTCAGTTCAAACACTTAGGATCTGTCATTAGTGAAGAAGGATCAGAAATAGATGTCAACTTCTGCTATATCAAAGATAAGACCCATTTGGAAAGACAGAAATATCTGTCTAGAAACAAAAATCTGATTTCTGCAAGCGCTAATCCTATCAGTCTTTTGGTGTACTCACACTAGGCATGGTTGTCTTGAAACCGTGCTTAGGTACGATTGTCCTCCCTCCCCTCTCCCCCTTGGTCAGCACTCACATTGCTATTTTTGCCTTCCAAGCCTGAGCATGCTTTCATCATCAATGATGTTCAGTTTAACAGGAAGAGAAGTGCTCTGGCTCCTTACAATGGAGATTGCTGTAGTTATATTGTTTTGTATTTAAGTTGTTTTATATGCAGTGACACGCAGTCAAATCTTTTGCTGAACAGATCCACCACTTTTGACGCACATAAATGTCCATGAAAGTCATAGTACTGCATGTATTAGGAGGTTTACTGAAGGTGACAGCTGTCACACAGCATGGGATTTGCATCTTTAATAAACTATGACAGTTCATGTTCATGGATAAGTAAGAATGATTAATAAATCCATATGAAACGGTTCCTTAAAAGTGACGTCCTGTCTTCAGTTTCGTGCTCAGACGTGCTTTGCACTCACCCTACAAGTGTGCTGCAACAAAGCCCAACCGAACCGTGCTCTGACACACCTCTTCCAACCAGCTAAACTGCACCTGGGCCCAATTCGGATCACTCACTCTTACTTGTCTGATGAACCAGGAAATGGGGGTCAAACGTGGCTGGGCACAGTTCGGATAGCCTACTGCGAGTACACCCTTTGAGATGTGTCACATGGACCCTAACAGCAAAACTACCACAAATAATACAGTTACTTGAAATGAGAACTCCCCACCACTGTCAAAAAAAAGCAAATCAGATGGTATAGCCTTATCACTTGAGCCAATCTCTCCAAAGCAATCTTACCAAAAAAAACAAACACTTTTTGATAATCATCAATTCATTTGCCAGCAATATTCTGAAGTGGATCTAATATTGTATACAAAAAAATGCTATAAAAGCAGGTATAATATTATATTCATTGAAATTCAAAGGTTGTCCATATTAATATATTTTAAAATGCAATTTATTATGATGTTGAATTTAGTTTTTCTAATAATCTGATTAGTTGCTCAACAACATTTCTTTTTATCATCAATGTAGAAAGCTGTTGTGCTGCTTTTTTCTTGTGTCATTGTGGTGTCAAAAAGTGCCCTTTTCTTTGTGATTCTATGAAGAATTTAACATTTAAATCGTTAAATTTAAACATAAACTTTTAAAGTTTTAATGCCTTTGCTGGCACTTTTGATTAAATAAAATGTATTGTTTAAAGCAAAGTAAAAAAACAAATAATACACTAATAAATAATTTCTTTTAAAAACTTTTAAAGTCTAGAGTTACTTTGTTAAACAGTTGCAAATAATGTAAATAGCCATAAACACTTTTAAATACTATATATATATATATTTTTAAGGTTGTTTAGATTCTATAATTTGATGTTAAAAAGGTAAATGTGCTTTTATTTATACTATTATGTGTCTTATTAGGTAAATGCCCAATTATAAACTTTGACACCGGTGAGGTAGAATGTATATATTGTAAAATGGCTTTAATGTTATTTGTGAATTTATAAACATGTATTGCAATGGCAAAAATGATTGAGGTCATTTTCAAGTATTGCACGATAAGTTGATATATTGATTGTTGTGACAGGCCTACGTTCATTATTATATATATATTTTTAGGATATGTTTTCACTTTTCAGTTTCAATGTCTAATTCTTTGAACGTTTAGCAGTGAAATTTAAATCACACTGAACTGAACTAAGCTGAACTTCAACTCTGAAATCTGGACTACTAGAACTTAAGCTGCTTTGACATAATCTATATTGTAAAAGCACTATAGAAATAAACATGATTGAATTATTGAATCATTAAATTACTATAAATAGTTAAATAGTTAAATATTCTTAAGAATAAATTAGTCAGTTTTTTTTAAAGAGTGGACTTTAATATCATGCTATTTTATTGTCATACTGGAATTATTTATTGAATGGCAGAAAATGGTTTTAAAATGAAAATAATAATACATTTTGGTGCAGTGTATCGCACAACAAAAATTAGATATTGTATCAGGCTAAACCATGTAGTGTATGCCAATTGATTGACTAAACAAATGCATCAAATGTAATAAATATGTGAGTACGATTTTGCTGGTGTAGAAGAGATCATTCACCATGTTTAGATTATTTTAATAGCGGTAATGAGTACCTTTGATTTGATTTCCCTTATGTACATTACAGACGCCAATAGTTCTTGAGTTCAAAAATTGAAATACTTTCTTGCGTGTGTATTTTAACATCAAAACAACACGAGATGTCCTGCAAATACTGTTAAATATTTAGTGTTGCAAAACGTACTATTTTAGTTCATAAAAAACTCCAGTGAAACCCTGAAGGTACTGAATTCCAGCATTTCTCTCAATCCTGCAGAGACCTGGCTGCTCGCAACTGCCTCGTGGGAGAGAACAACGTGCTGAAGATCAGTGACTTTGGGATGTCCCGACAGGAGGACGACGGCATCTACTCCTCATCAGGACTGAAACAGATCCCAATCAAGTGGACCGCACCAGAAGCACTCAACTATGGTAGGAAAACCAAATCAATTATTTTAATGTGTTTATGCCATTAAACATATCATTACTTTTTTCTTTTTTTTTTTATATTTTGATAGTGTGTGTTTGTTTATTAGTTGAGATGCTATTAAATGGAACAATCACGTTCACAAATGTTCATATTTTTAATATGAAGGTTTAATATTTTGATAGAATGTTTAAGTAATTAATTAAAACAGTATTTATTTTCACACACGTGAATATCTTGTTTACCAGTCTTCCTTATTGAAGGAAATTGTAAAATAAAATAAAAAATAAAAAATAAGTATTTTTTACTTAAATATTTATTTTAAATATTCAATATATAAAATGTATTTCTCATGCTTAAAATGTATATATACTTTTAGTCATTTAGCAGACACTTTTGTCCAAAGCAACCTAAAATTGAAGAGGCATTCAGTGATTCAACAAGAAGAGGGAACACACACAAGAAATTCTAATAATGGAGTAAGGAGGGGGAGTGTTTTTTTTTTAAATAGAGAGAAGAGTGTTTTTACAGGTGGTTTGTCAAGCCCACTTACCTGTGTGAGGCACATCATTTTTCATAAATGCAGTTTTTTTTCTTTAGCGCTATGAAGTGATTGTAAGAAAGCGTCTGGTAAAAATGTGCAAATCTCGACAGAGAGAAGAAAGAGTATTTTCTACAGGTGGTTTGTTAAACCCACTCACTTGTTTGAGGCACACTCAGAATTGTATAATGTTTTGAGGTTGTCGTATGGTCTGCTGGGGAGAGAAGAGGCTGTTTTTTTTCACAGGGGCTTACTTGCCTATTTATTAATATTACTTTTACTTAGCAGCTAAACAATTACACTAAAATATCTGTCAATTAACAGTTTCTGTTTATTAACGTGTTTTGCATTTATTTATGGTTGTGAATTGCTTTATGGGATGTTGATCTCTGTTCTGTCAACTTTTGATGTTGAAAATTCAACTCTACAGTTTAATAAAGTGACGTTTATTGACATTTTGAAATAATTTATAAGAAATAATATAGAAGTAAGTCTACTTACAAGGCTTTTGTACCATATTATACAACCCCAACCCGGACAATACATCACTTTAAACTATTAAAAATTAGGGATGTCCAGATCCGATCATGTGCTTGGAGATCAGGCCCGATCATGTGGTTTCAGACTCGCTCGGAATCGGACATTACCTCTCGATCAGGACTCGACTCGACTCGAATATATATTTATTATTTTTTAACACCTCTATAGATATGCGATGGCACAGAGTTAGACCTCTTTCACACAGAAACAGCAACGCATGCGGCATAACATCACTTTGTTTCAGAGACACTATTGGTTATATGCTGGCAAAGTAGAACTTGGAAGCAGCTTGAAGCAGAAAGCGTGAGTTTGTCTGCGGTCTGGAGGTATTATAAAGTTGATGACAACAACATTGCCATAGCAAACTGTAAGATACGTAAACTTGAGATATTGGAGGTGCTATTTGTTTTTATATTTCTTTTTTTTTTTTTTTACTGTTGCAATAAAGTCCAAAAGGTAAGAATTGATCTTGTTTATTACTTGATTGTTCAAGCTACTATACAGACGTGCTCTGTTTGGTAACAGAGTTGTTTAATGTTTAAATAAGGTGAATTAAACAAAAAATAAGGAATATCCTCAATCTGTTTCTTCAATCTTCTTTATTTTTTATTTTTTATGCATTATAGAAGTATCAGATGGGGTTTTGGTATCGGTAGATACTCAAAATCAAATGAGTTAGACTTGGACTCAAGCGCAAAAAAACCTGATTGGGATATCCCTATAAAATTTTTTTTTTTACTTTTCAGGGTTAAAGGTTGTTGAAAGAAAGAACAAGGTCCCATAATGCAATTCAAAAGCAGAAATAAATGGATAAAAATATAAAACCTAAATCAGAAAATACAGAGAACTGCTAATTTATGTACATTTATTACAGTATAGTAATTTTTTTTGTTTATTATTTTGGCATTTCTCCGCTCCTGAAATACTTTACGTGTCTTATGGTTTGCAAATAAATGTATACCTTTTCCCTCAAATACTGCTCAATGAATTATCACTTTGCTTTTTGTGTTGTGATCATCCATATTCATATGATGAAATGTTATATATTAGGGTTTTTCTGCCATTTGATGATGTAACAGTATATATATATATTAGTGGTGGGCCGTTATCGGTGTTTACGTGCTGCGTTGACGCGAGACTCTTATCGGGCGATTAAAAAAAATAATAATAAATTATTCCTGTTAATCTATTCTCAAAGTTGGGTTGGGAGCTGGGTCTATTCTACGCAAGCTATGATGACTTTCACCTTTATATTTTAGCGCGGATGTATACCTGGCCAAATTGAACTGTAGAGGGCAAGAATGAGTCTTCGAATCTGTGTGTATTCCTACTGTGAAATTACCACATCAAACGTGACGTGCTAACATGGATGCAGTTTACTAGAGTGAATCAGATTAATGCTAGCTCCACATCTAACTATCAGGCACCTGTAGAGTTTAATGCGTTCGAGTAAAATATATACAAATAAAACTGACCGGGTGCTTTTTAAAATGACTGTGAATGAAAGTCAGACTGGTGAGTGTCTGACAAAAAAAAGTGCCTCTCTAAATCAAATTAGCAGGATGCCCTTCTGGATCTCTCACTTACTTCGAAGACACTAATGACTATGCTTACATGGATATCTGCAATATAGTTATTTGCCTTAATAGACAATAATATGATTGAGGTGTTTACTTGAGATTCCTGTAATTTTGGGTGACTTCAACTGCAGTTTGGCAGCTTCACATTCACTCATGAACATTTCATTCATGCCCCAGTGACAAACTGGGGTATTTGACGCAAATAACGAGTAAGGACTGGTGAGAGTGTTACGGAATTTAATAACGCACGGTAAAAAAACTTGCGCATTTCGCGCCGTGTGTGTGGATCTTGTCGGAAAACATGGAAAAAGCCCTGCATGACAGTAATGGTTGGGTTGCGGTGTTTACTTCAATAATGAAGTATTTTCTCCACGTTTTAATTCCATTTCTGTTTAGTTCAGTTATGACTTTTTTGAGGTAATCAAAAAATCGTTGTTTCGAGCTTATGTAGGCCTACAGTTCAAAACAGTGACTGTTTAAAACAAGCACTTTTATTTGTTTTATGTTTTGATACATGTAGAATGATTTTTTAAATGAAATGATTATTTTCAGATAAGCGAATACGTTAATTGAATAAGCTTTGGTCCAGACTGATGTGTTGTTTACATGACAGGGAGATACAGCTCAGAGAGTGACGTGTGGAGTTACGGGATCCTCTTGTGGGAAACCTTTAGTCTAGGAGTGTGCCCCTACCCTGGCATGACCAACCAGCAGGCCCGAGAACAGGTGGAAAAAGGTACAATGCAAATTCCACTTTTAGCAATAGAATCATAGACTGATGTGACGTTTTTAATAGTATTCAAGTTATCTTTCATTTGAATTGGTCTCAAGCTGTTTTTGTTGATGTTTACATGTTGATTTAATGACATTTGAAATGAAATTATATTAAGCATTCAGTTTTGTTTAATATTTTTTGTGAGATTAATGTGATAATTATTTGAAACAAATTAAATAAATATACTTTTTTGTTTAATTAGATTGTATTTATATTTCATTATATTCTATATACACTCATTGGCCACTTTATTAGGTACACCTTACTAGTACAAGGTTGGATTCCTTTTGCCTTCAGAACTGCCTTAATCCTTCGTGGATTTGTGTTGAGTAGATTCAACAAGGTACTTGAAATAATCCTGAGATTTTGCTCCACATTAACATGATAGCATCACGCAGTTACTGCAGATTTGTCGGCTGCACATCCATGATGCAAATCTCCCGTTCCACTACATCCCAATCCTCGATTTGTACTAATGGGCCCAAAGTGTGCCAAAATAATATCCCCCACACCATTACACCACCACTACCAGCCTGAGCCGTTGATACAAGGCAGGATGGATCCATGTTTTCATGTTGTTGACGCCAAATTCTGCATTTGTGCCCACAGAACTGCCGCTCACTGGATATGTTCTCTTTTTCGGACCATTCTCTGTAAACTCTAGAGATGGTTGTGTGTGAAAATTCCAGTAGATCAGCAGTTTCTGAAATACTCAGACCAACACCCATGCCACGTTCAAAGTCACTTAAATCACATTTCTTCCCCATTCTGATGCTCGTCTTGACCATGTCTACATGCCTAAATGCATTGAGTTGCTGCCATGTGATTGGTTGATTAGAAATTTGTGTTAACGAACAGTACAGGTGTACCTAATAAAGTGGCCGGTGAGAGTTTATGTTTATATATTTTTTAATATAATGATAATTATTATTGTTACTGAAGTGAAATGGTACAAATCTGCAACATAGCAGTTTTTATTTTTGAATTTACTGAACAAAAATGTGTTGTTTTAGTGAGTGAACCATGTGAAATTTATATTAATTCAATTATGTGTCATTTCATTTACATTTTATTACCATTTCATGATTTCAATTGATATTTTAATTCTATGAAATAAACTGTTCATGAAATTGAATACAAACTCACAACAATAATTGCTTTTATTTAATAAACAACTGTACACAAGTTGCACTTTTAGTGAATGAACCAAAGATGCTATATTTATATTACTTAATCCGTATATTTAACTACTGTATGTTAGAATGTTGTAAACAAAACCTGATTGGAGCCAATATAAGAAGAAAAAAAAACTGTCTGTTTATTTCCAATAAAAAGTATTTGTCTAATGTAGGTTACAGGATGTCCTGCCCGCAGAAGTGTCCGGACGAGGTGTACAGGGTCATGCAGAGATGTTGGGAGTACAAGCCTGAGAATCGACCCAAATTTGCCGACATTCAGAAAGAACTGGCCGCCGTCAAAAAAAAAATAGCCTTTTATCAAGGAGCTGGCTATAAAGGCCGAACTCATACTTCACATCCAGGTGATCCCTAATCTGCAGAAAGAAACACCAGGAATGTTTCGCCCTCAGAATCTCATGCAATATTGTACTAAAGAGAGAGTACTCGGTCACATAATCACTGTGTGAACTGCCTGCGCACCAGCTGTTTTGAGCCATTAGCATGGAGAGAGACAGAGAGAGAGCTCTCCGCTTTGCTCTGATGTCAAAATTATGCAGATTCTCCCTTTTTTTATTGTTTTGCTTTTTGTAACTGAGCAACAGTTAAGCTACGACAGACAGAAGGTAAGATATATGAGGTGTATTCAGTTTGCCGTCGAGTATTCCAGTGAAATGAGGGATAGTCCACCCCCCCAAAAAAGGTCAGTTTCATGTGCTTTCAGACCTAAATGACTTTTATGTCTGTGGAGCACAAAGAAAAATGTCTTTTTTTCTTCTTTTCATTTGTTTGTTTTGTGTTGGGCAAATTTAAAAGCCTTCAGGTTTGGAACTGTAAACAAATGATGACAGATTTTCCATTTTTAAGTGAACTATCCGTTTAAAATAGAGAGATGAATGTTGGAAAATGGACTTTCTGTCCATCTAATAAATCAATTAATTTCTTTTTTTTTAGAATCCTAAACCTGTTTGTGGGTTTGGGCAGTTTTATAGTCAAGTCATTTTATGTTTGTTTTACGTTCTTCGAGAATTACGGAAACCGAAATGTACAGATATTTACATAAAATAACTCATCCATTAGACTTTCCGAGAGTTACATTCCAACTCATCAAGCAATGAGACCAAATTCATGATACATTTACCCAAGTGCAATTTTTATGATCTCATCAGCAGCACAGATGTCCAGTCAGGGAGCCTTAAAGAAAAACCCAGACACACAATACTGCCAGCCTGCTTCAGACATGGACATGGACTTCCAAATCTCAGAATACTGCAACCACTCGCCTCTCAGCTGATGTTGAAAGGAACAGTTCAGCCAAAAAATTAAAACAGCTATCATTTACTTTAGCTCTGTGGTAAGACTGAAGAGAGACACTTACGAAATCTTCACGGAACAGTGAAAGCATATGGCGACTAATATGAACTCTTCAAATATATTGAACTGCTCTGTAATAGTGATTTATATGACTTTTGCTGTGAGTCTTAAGGCATAAGTAGATGTTCGCTGATGAATCTCTTTCACATCTATATTGTACATGCAGTGTTAAAGGGTTAGTTCACTCAAAAATTATAATTGTTATGAATTAGTCACTTTCATGTCACTCCTGAAACGTTTGTTCATCTTCAGTACACAATTTACGATTCTTATTTTTTTTAGATGAAATCCTGGAGCTCTCTCATCCTACATAACAGCAGGTCACGAGGCTTTAAAAATCCAGAACGGGAACAAAACACATTGTCAAAACATTCCATGTGACTTGGTGTGACGTTCCTGTGGTTGGACTGTAATCAAATGAAGCTCCAAGAACACTTGGGCACCAAAAAACCTGTAAATATGACTTTGTTCACCTATATCTCAAGTGTGTGTAGTAATTAACATACACACTGATCTAATGCAGAAGACATTGGTGAACAAAGTTGTTTTTAGAGTTGTTTTTTTGTTCCTTTTCTGGACTTCAAACATCTCTGGACCATTGCTGTCTATGGACAGCTTTTGGATTTCATCTATAATAATATTAATTTGTGTTCTGAACGTGAAAGAAGGTCTCTGTGGTCTCTGGAGCAACATGAGGGTGAGATATAGTAACAGAATTTAAAGTTTTGGCGGAGTGAATCCTTTAAAGGGACCACTCAAAAATCTAATTATGCTATTAATTTTCTTCAGGGCATCTGAGATGCAGTTTTGTCCTTCAGTTGACTATTAAAGGAGATCTAAAACTGTGGTTCTTGGTGATTCGAAAAAATGGCAGACACTTTGAGAGTCAGAAAACCATATAAAGGCATAACAAAATGAATATCAATGCCGTTCAGATGATACATTGTCTTCTTATGACCCAAAACAGTTGGTCTATGCAAGAAACGTTATGTAGAGATCATTATTATTTTTAATCCACATTCTTAGCAAATGGTCTTGAGTATGTAAGATCTGGGTTAACTAGGTATATGAATGAGAAAACAAATTAATATTTGGTTTATTCTTGTTCTTAGACTGTAAAAACAAAATCTAGGTTCCACACAATTCCTTTATGTTGTCTCAACACAAACTGATTAAGTTAACTTAATAATTTGTACAAATTTAAGTGGGTTGAACATAGAACAATTGAGAAATGACAAGTGGTCAAAATCACGTTTTCATTTGTTGAGTTATTCCACTAAATACTGAGTTTTTTATCTGTTCTGAAGTTAAAACATTGATCTTGTGTTGCCTAAATATCAACAGAAACATGAAAACGCTGCACTGTTCTGTCATTTAGACCCAATGTCATTTAATGTCATTAAATTAGCAAAAATGTTAATAGTGATTCACAGAATTACAAATCCAGAATATTCCAGTGGTCTCTTAATCCTCCACAGCTGATATTTAAACAGACAAAAAGTCATTGTTTTCTTTTATACATATGCTGTAGAAGACAGAATAAGCACAAGTTTGGATGTAGTTTTCCTTTTGTTTCACTCTCAGAAGTGTTTCTATCCATTGACTTGCATTTTATCGTTCACCAAAGCACCAGTTTCCAAGTTTCGTCTACAAATATTGTGATTTAGTTGAGTTTTTTTGCCTTTAGAAAATTACTTTTACGTTTGTTCATTCATTTGTTGAGTTATTCCACTAAATATAAAGTTTAACTGTTCTAAAGTTAGTTAGTTTAACTGTTCTAAAGTAACCTTGATCTTGTGTTGCCTAAATATCAACATAAACATGAAAACCTTGCACTGATCTGCACTGTCATTAAATTAGCAAAAATGTTAATAGTGATTCACAGAATCATAAATCCAGAATATTCCAGTGGTCTCTTAGTCCTCCACAGCTGATATTTAAACAGACAAAAAGTCATTGTTTTCTTTTATATAAGCTGTAGAAGACAGAATAAGCACAAGTATCATTCTGATCAACAATAGAACATCTGTTTGGATGTAGTTTTCCTTTTGTTTCACTCTCAGAAGTGTTTCTATCCATTGACTTGCTTTTTATCGTTCACCAAAGCACCAGTTCAGCCTTCTAAATATTCTACTTAGGAAAATAGTCACCTATATTTCGCATATCCTGAGCGTGAGTAGATTAATAGCAGCTTCTGCGTGAACTATCCCTTTAAGATTTGCACAGCTATATGAAGGAATATTTTCAGCAAATAACTACGTAAATTTTTGTCCGTCAAACTTTTCAATCGACAAATCACATTTAATAGTTGAGAGTCTTACTCTATATTTACTTTCACTGTGTTAAAAGATGAAAACTTGAAGAAAGAGTAGATGATGACAGCGTTTTAATTTTTGGCTGAATTTTCTCTTCCCGTTACAAACCTCAGAAAAAGCAACCAAAAGTGCGAGTCGTGTTTTCGTTTTTAAAGATCAGGTTTCTCACTCAAACAGCACTTGAGTTCTAATAGATTAGAATTTACACACAAGTATTATAGGTTGGGTTGGTCGGTGGTGTGTTTTCGTATTAAGACTTTTTCCACGTTGTTTCCCGCCATTTTTGTCAGGTGCCATTTTTCTGTTTATTCCCAAATTCTGCGGGCCGAAATAGACACGTCTTCAGTCTTATCAGCAACGTTGTGTTTTCCATAGTCACATAAATATGTCATTCCATTTACCCAAATAAAAAATGGAGTAGTGGTTTTGAGGTTTACTCTATGAAAGCATTCCTTTTTGTATTTTGTAAATACTTTTTTGTAGTTTCCGTAATGTAATTTCGGTAGGCATTTCCGGTTGTTTTTGTTTCCACTGCAAAAACTAACGATATTAGGAGATTGTGGATCTCTGTCAGCTTCAACTTTCAGCTAGAAGACCCCGAATCAGTAGAGCTCTAGTATTTGCACATTTGTAATACGTAAAGAGGGTCTCATAGCACAAGCAATAAAAATAAAAACGTTCACACTTCAATCTGTCACCATCACCAAAGCAGCTCAGAAGTCAAAGTATGTTTGATATATGCATGTGCCAATCATGCAGAACTACACACAAAGCTACTGTATAATACAGTTTCAATTCAGAGCCTTGCATGATTCACTAGTAGCTCCTGATCAAAATTATGTTAGTGTTTTATTATCGTTTTGTTTAAACTGCTGGTGAACGAGCTTTTTTTTAATGTTTTTAGTTTGTTTGTTTAAACATCAAAGCAATTATCCATAGTGTGTTGTTTGATTCTTTTTATTTATTTGAAATACTGTAATATTATTTAGCATTTTTAATCTTTTGCCTTTTTTTTTGTGTACCGTTCACTATAATTCCTTCTGTCAGCGTATTAAATCGAATGCCAGTATTGTTTAGCAATATATTAAAAATAGAAATTGTGTTATTCAGAAACCTAAAGATTTCCCTTTCCCGTGTCTGACTTGCACATAGTGTTCATGTTAATCTCCATCAGAAATTTGTATCGCTTGTAAATCATTCACATCTTGAGCTCAAAGTTATCTTAAAGGAACATTACACTTTTTTTTGGAGTTAAACAGTTGAGTTTTATCATTTTGAATCCATTCAGCCGATCTCCAGGTCTGGCGAGAGCACTTTTAGCTTAGCTTAGCATACATAATTGAATCAGATTAGACCGTTAGCCTAAAAAAAAAAAAAAGATGTGAAAATGTCCCCCATTTAAAGTTTGACTCATTCTGGCATAATAATTAGGGAACTTTGCTGCCGTTTGCAGGCGCATTGATATTAGACAGCGCCTTGATTATTATGCTGAGAGTATAGTTCCTAGCCATATCAACCTAGAAAATAGCAACTTATTTTCTGTCGTTCTTAGTACATGATGTAACAACAAAAGAGTTGAGTTTAAATCAAAAAATCCTCAAACTATTTTGAATTTTCTGTTTTTTTTTTTTTTTTTAATAAATGAATGCTAATGGTCCAATCCGATTCAATTATTTATGCTAAGCTAAGCTAAAAGTGCTCCCGCCAGACGTGGAGATCAGCGGAATGGATTCAAAAATGGTAAAACTCAACTGTTAATATTATAGAGGACTTAAAATAAGCCTATTTTCTAATGAAAGTGGAGTGGTCCTTAAAGAATAAGAATAAGTTTGTGTTCTCGGTCCTTTCCTGAAATCTTCTGCTCTGTGCTGGACTATTTATTCTGTGATGGAAGCCTTTTTTTATGTTCATGTTAATCTCCATCAGAAATTTGTATCGCTTCAATCATTCACATCTTGAGCTCAAAGTTATCTTAAAGAAGCACTACACTTTTATTTGGAGTTAAACAGTGGAGTTTTATCGTTTTTGAATCTATTCAGCCGATCTCCAGGTATAGTCGGAGCACTTTTAGCTTAGCATAGATAATTGAATCGGATTTGACCGTTAGCCTAAAAAAAGAGATGTGAAATGTTCCCTATTTAAAGTTTGATTCGTTCTGGCGTAATAATCAAGGAACTTCGCTGCCGTTTGCAGGCGCAATATTACACAGCGCCTTGATTATTACACCGGAATGAGAGTGTAGTTCCTAGCCATATCAGCCTAGAAAATACGTATTTTCTGTCGTTCTTAGTACATGATGTAACAACGAAAGAGTCAAGTTTAAGTAGAAATATTATCAAACCATTTTCCTTTTTTTTTTAATGAATGCTAATGGTCTAATCCGATTCAATTATTTATGCTAAGCTAAGCTAAAAGTGCTCCCGCCAGACCTGGAGATCAGCGGAATAGATTCAAAAATGGTAAAACTCAATTGTTAAAATTATAGGGGACTTTTTTTAAAAGTGAAGTGTTCCTTTGAGAATAAGAATAAGTTTGTGTTCTCGGTCCTTTCCCGAACTCTTCTGCTTTGTGCTGGACTATTTATTCTGTGATGGAAGCTTTTATTTTATGTTTAATGCACTTTTGGCCTTTTTTAATGCTCTAAAATGATCCCCTAATATAAAACTGCAAATTAGCGTTGGATCAGGTGGCGATCAACTCAACAGCGTCTTGAATTGATCCACGAACAAAAGTAGAAAAGCGACACTGGACGTTTTATTCTTCACACTAGTGATTTTGTTTTGTTTTCAGTCCCTGTCAGCTGAAAAGAAAATATGACTAGATAAATGGTTGACATTTAGAAAGCGGGATTCCTTTTTTCGTGTAGTTTTTCTTTTCATCTGTCTCCGTTTGCTCGTAACACCTCTCTGATGGACATTCAACTATAACAATGTCTGCTCATTGTTTATATTGTACACTTGCAATAAAGATTTTTCAGTCTTTGAACTTGCTGCTCGAAGTCAATTATTAAACTTGAGCTCAGTAGAATAGTAATAATAATCAATGCAGGGGAGACAATCTGTCAAAAGGATGCAAAGACCTTCAGGTCAAATGTAATGTTACATGAGCTGCTGGCAAATGTCTGAACATAAAAATCGTATTCTTTACTAAATATAATGAGAAATATAACAGTTATAACCTCAGTCAGCCAGCATTTATCATCCAGGACAATGTTTAAATGAGTACAGTTGTTTCTGACTGGTCCAGCGTTGGCTTGTGATCGGTTATCCCAACACAATCTCACGGCAATTCGTAACTTTTTGATTTAGTGGCTAATTCATATGAATTCGTATGATCTAATTCGTACGATTTAGTACGATTTGCTCATCCCCCAACGACGGTTGGGTTTAGGGGTGGGGTTAGGTGCCACACCTCCTTTTTAAAATCGTACAATTTCGTACGAATGAACTCATACGAATTTGTACGAATTAGCCACTAAACTGACAAACCGTAAAATACTTACGTTTTCTCGTGAGATCAGGCTGGTTATCCACAACAAAATCCTATAAAGGAAAACCCAGCTTGAAGTCTTTGGATTTTTATATGTACCACATTTAGGGATGGAATTTTTGACTGCTACGAAAACTGATAACTCTATTTGGAAAAATGATTTACATTAGCAAAAACAAAGAGCAAACAAATACTGAAAACTTTGAACTGATCTTTGAACTTAAATCAACTGTTTTCTAAGCACCATTTTCTTTTAAATAAATAAAATCTACTGCCTGACCAAAAAAAAATTATGAAAAAAAGAGTGAACATTAACCAAAATATCCATAAAATAATAAAAAAAAAAGCGGATCAACCAGCAGAAATAATACATAACGTAAAGAAAATGGCTTAATGTAGTTATTTGGCAGGTAAAACTAAACATAGCATGTATCGTGCATCTCTAATAATATTTTTGGGTTGCTAGGTTAAACAATTTATTTAGATGCTCTGAAAAACAAACAAAAGATGTTTAAATATTATTCAGCACTTAATAAACAAAATATTTTCATTTAAGTTTTTAAAATTGAAATATTGTCATTGACTCCTACACAAGGCTGAAAAGAAAAGGTTGTGCAGAACGTCTTAATATGGAATTGGTGAGAGCGAGGATGCAAAGAGGGAATGAAGTCCGATGCGGTACAGAGTTTGTTGTTGTCTTAGAAATAAGATATCTTTGGATGCCAACAATGTTGTTCTGTGTGGTCATGTGGAAGAAATAATGCTCCATGATGACCAGATTCAACACTATGTAGAGCTAAAAACCGAGATTCTGCCTAGCCAAAGACAAGGAAAGAAGACAGAGTTAATGTTATAAAAGGCCTGTGTAATTAATCAACACGCAAAATGACTTGAGTTGGTTTTATATTCGCACATTCGGACTTTCTCCTTAATAATATAATTTTATAAAAGTATTATTTGCAAACTGTAAATAGCGAAATCATATTAGCAGCCAATGACTATCAGTACAACATTGTTTACAGTCAAATAAACAGTTTTAATTTTGTTTTCAAGTCACATTTGCAGGTTACTTCAGACTGAATATTCAAAGTGCCGTGGTAAACAATATAGGGAGTGTGTCACAAGTTGTCACTGAATGAATGTGTGAATATAAAACAAATTTTACCTTAATAACTTACACTTTCACGTTTCATTCTTAGCATTCAGTGTCCGCAGTTTAATTCAACATATGTAACTATTTTTGCTGAAATCATTTCTGCAATCAGAAACGAGTAATGTGTATGATTCAGCATAGCGTGAACTTACCTGATATAACATGAGAACTGCAGAGTCCAGCATTTCTAATCAGGTTGTCTCTTCATTCAGCTCCCTTTTAGCCAAAGACGTCCGCAGTTGGCATTAAAGCAGTGTGGTGTGTGGTAAAAGTTAAGTTTTCTATTTTTGGACTCGAATTTGGCATCCTGCCGCACAACATGACATCTTTACTATTGCAGCTAGTGTTTTTTTTCAACCGGGGGACCCGTGTGACGTCGGTTGGTAATTGGTCTATAGGATGTGACAATACAGGAAAGGCCTTCTGAAGCAAATGAATAAACCTGGATGTTATCATACAGGAAATCCCTTAAGCTGCGGTCACACTGCACTTTTCTCCCCATAGACTTCCATTCATATGCATGCGAATGCGTCAGACTGGAAACGCAACCTCGTGCGACAAGTTTGCCAGGTCGCTGCATTGGAAAGTTCAAGCTTGGTGAACTCTGACCTGCGAAATCGCATCACTTGACTGCTTGAGACCAATCGAGGATCAAAACATGACCTCTGATTATCATCATGACCGGTTTAATCCCGCCCTTTATGCAGCGCCGTACAGCACAATTTTGCAAGCTCAAACTCTAGTGTGACCGCAGCTTTATATGGTGAGGGTGTGAATATGCAAATTATTAAACCTGGACGTGATAATACAGGAAAGCCCTTATAGGGTGAGGGTGTGAATATGCAAATTAATAAACCTAGACGTGATAATACAGGAAAGCCCTTATATGGTGAGGGTGTGAATATGCAAATTAATAAACCTGGACGTGATCATACAGGAAAGCCCTTATAGGGTGAGGATGTGAGTATGCAAATTAATAAACCTGGACGTGATAATACAGGAAAGCCCTTATAGGGTGAAGGTGTGAATATGCAAATTAATAAACCTGGACGTGATCATACAGGAAAGCCCTTATAGGGTGAGGATGTGAGTATGCAAATTAATAAACCTGGACGTGATAATACAGGAAAGCCCTTATAGGGTGAAGGTGTGAATATGCAAATTAATAAACCTGGACGTGATCATACAGGAAAGCCCTTATAGGGTGAGGGTGTGAATATGCAAATTAATAAACCTGGACGTGATCATACAGGAAAGCCCTTATATGGTGAAGGTGTGAATATGCAAATTAATAAACCTGGACGTGATAATACAGGAGAGCCCTTATACGATGAGGGTGTGAATATGCAAATTAATAAACCTGGACGTGATAATACAGAAAAGCCCTTATATGGTGAGGGTGTGAATATGCAAATTATTAAACCTGGATGTGATCATACAGTAAAGTCCTTATATGGTGAGGGCATGTCTTTACAAATTATTAAACCTGGACATGATAATACAGGAAAGCCCTTATATGGTGAGGGTGTGTCTATGCAAATTATTAAACCTGGACGTGATCATACAGGAAAGCCCTTATATGGTGAGGGTGTGTATATGCAAATTATTAAACCTGAATGTGATCATAAAGAAAAGCTCTTATATGGTAAGGGCGTGTCTACGCAAATTAATAAACCTGGACATGATAATACAGGAAAGCCCATATATGGTGAGGGTGTGTATATGCAAATTTAACCTGGATGTTATAATACAGGAAAGCCCTTATATGCTGAGGGCGTGCATATGCAAATTTAACCTGGACGTGATAATACAGGAAGAGACACTGTTTGCTGCAGAGCCACTTGAGCTCCAGCGAGGTGGAGCTTGAGCTCTCGCTCCTCCTCCTATAAGCTGTTTTAATGTGTACACCCACCTTACCCCTAAACCCAACCCCCAGTGACATCAGAAGAAGTGCAAAAAAGGAGGAGCTGGAGCTCAAGCTCCCCCTTGCTGGAGCTCAGCTCTGCCTAAGTGGCTCTGCAGTGAGCACCACTTGTACAGGAAAGCCCTTTTATGGAGAGGGCGTGTCTATGCAAATTAAACCTGGATGTGATGATACAGGAAAGCCCATATATGGTAAGGGTGCGTTTAGGCAAATTAATAAACCTGGACATGATAATACAAGAAAACCCTTATATGGTAAGGGCGTGTATTTGGGGGATACACTAGGATTAAGACCAAATTAATGTGCTGTGCATTAACAGAAATTCAGAATGAGATGATTTCCTGTGCCCATAAATCCATCTAATCTAATGATAAGACATATAAGACCCATTGAGTATGTTGAATCAGGACAAGATTGACATGCCATTAGTGAAAAGTGCCTACAGCTGCTCTAACCGATCACATTCAGCCAATCAAATCTACTAATCTCTCTTTTTTTATTATTAAATCTGCTAGATTACGCACACATTAACAGCATCTTTTAAATACACATACTGTAATAAATCTAATTGGCACGATTACAGTAAACAAATCCTTAAGAGTCTGCAATAATAAGGTCATTTTTAAACATGAGGTTTCAGTTACCCAGCAGCCTCACACCTGCCCTTTTCTTTATTATTCAGTGCTGCTGATTCTTTCCTCCACAGATGCCGCCTCTAAATAACATGACATTGTGCCGTTTATTGCAAAGGCAATTGGCGCGTATTCAAAGCCATCTCATATTTATAGTCCCCCGCCACAATCGCGCTCCCCAGTTCAGACTGTCAGCCTCACACACACTCACTTCTGCAAAGGATAATGCTCCCGAAGGTGCTTTTGTGAAAACTACCCATTCAGCGGACATCATTTGGATGATTTATACAAATACGTTTATGAACTACGGGGAAATTTACCGCATGCTTATTATCATTCCCATCCAGCTCTAGAAGTTCCAATGCAGCTGAATGAAGCGTGAAGAGAGTTAAACGCCACAGCAGTCATCATTTACACACTGAATTGATGAAAACACAAGCGTTCTTTAAACCGAATGGGAGCTTTTATTGAGGGATTGCGTTTGGTAGTTTGACTTGACATGACACGCGAGATGTTACTGTAAATACATGTTATCGTTTAGCCTGGATGTACAAAAACATTAATTGAAACATGAATAAATATGCTTCCTACGAATATATATATTTATATAGGCATTCATATTTTCTCAGAAAATAAGTTTTAGTTTGCCACGTTAGGACCATGAATTGCAGCACTAGGTTAAAAGGAATCTGAATGCTAGTTCAGGCTGCTGCTTGCCAGCAAGAAGAGATTTTAGATGGGAATTTGTGTGTGTGATTATTACTGGGATATCTCTCTGCGGGATGGTTTTGATTGAATTACTGTTGTTCAGCACGTTCCTCCGGATGCGCTGTGAGTGGATGGTGGAGTTTCTTGTTCGGAGCTTAAAGACGCAGGGTCGGTGGTCACTGCCGGGGTCAGAACGTGGCGACACACTGGACACGTGCCAGACTGAAAAATCACAGATAAGACAACAAGTGGTTAATATGATTTAGTTATCACATTATGAATGTCTGCTCCTTAAAGTGATAGTTCGCCCAAAACTCAAACTTATGTCATCATTTTTGCAATAAGGTTCAGATCATTTACAAAGAAGTTGTAAAATGTTGGAAACCTGTAACCATGGACATCCATAGTATCTGCTTTTTTGTAAATCAAAGGTTACGGGTTTCTAGCATTCATCAAGTCATTTTTCGTGTTCAACAGAATATGATGTGTAAATGATGACTGAATTTTTTATTTTGGGTGAACTATGATTTCAAAATGGTGTATTTTAATAATAACAATGAAAAAAAAAAACATGTTAGTTGATATTACAGGGTTCCCACTCTTTCATAAACAGCTGATTCACGCACTGATGGAGAAAAGATTCACTTTTCTGCAGAATTTCTCTCCAACCCTAATCAAATCTCAACTAGCTAATCAAGTCTTCAGGACTACTAGAAAGCTACAGGCAGAGGAGCTTGATCAGGGTAAGAACTAAGCTCTGCAGACTCCAAAAAAAATGTTTCTCTTACATAGACTTTTTTTAGTCTCGTTTCTAGTCCAAATATCTAAAAAAAAAATCTTAAATCAAGAAGCATTTTGTAGACGAGCAAAACATACAGGTTTGTTTTAAGAAATACTACAATCAAAATTAAGTGACTTAAAACTAAATTATTTTGCTTACCCCACTGGCAGAATATTTATCTTATGTCAAAGGGAAAAACAAAACTATTTTGCTTAACCCATTGGCAGATTATTTTAGGCAATTAGAAGGATACAAAGTTAGCATTAGCTCTACTATAAAAGATCTGGGTGTCATATTAGACAGCAACTTAACTTTTGAAAATCATATATCCCATGTCACAAAAACCACCTTCTTTCATCTGAGAAATATTGATAAGTTATACAAAGTATCCATCTCAGATGCAGAAAGCTAGTTCATGCTTTTATGACTTCTAGGCTGGATTAGTGTAATGCTTTGTTCGCTGGCTGCCCTGCATCCTCTATTAACAAACTTCAGCTAGAACAAAATGCAGCTGCCAGAGTTCTTACCAGGTCTAGAAAATATGATCATATCACCCCAATTTTATCCTCCTTACACTGGCTGACTATTAAGTTTCATATCGATTTTAAAATATTACTTCTTACCTATAAAGCTTTAAATGATCTAGCTTCTGTTTATCCAACCAACCTCCTGTCTAGCTACAATCCAACCCGCTCTTTAAGATCTCAAAACTCAGGGCTTCTGCTAATACCTAGAATAGCAAAGTCAAGTAAAAGAGGTCGAGCCTTCTCATTTATGGTTCCTAAACTCTGGAATAACCTTCCTGATAATGTCCGAGGCTCAGACACAATTTCGCAATTCAAAACTAGTTTCTAGTTATTCTCTTTATTCTCTATTTCCACCTGGGGATACTCATCCCGAGGCCCCCAGAGATTATGCAGTGCCACTGAAGTGATCCAAGACCTGTGAAGAGATGATCCTAATATTTCCACATTCCCAGACCAGGTCGTAGCAGCTGCTGTGGTGGTCATGGAGGAGTAGAGAGCCTGAGACTGATTCCTGTGAGATTCCAGGGACCGCAGAGTCTTCGCTGACTTCCTGCGTTCTCCAGCGCCTAGACTGCAGCTCTCCACAAGACATTTTGCCATATGAGAAATGGTCGTGCCTGACTGAGCCAGGTTTCTCAAGGTTTTTTTTTTCCTTCACTTTCACCCATTGGTGAAGTTTTTTTCCCTCGCCAATGGCTTGCATAGTTCGGGACTTGTAGAGCTGCGCATCGATGGATTACTCTTCAGTGTTTGGACTCCCAGCAGTGAATATTAAAACACATTGAACTGAACTGAGCTAATCTAAACTGAACTTTAACTCTGAAAACTGAACTACACCGTTTCAAATCACTATAATTTTCTATGTAAAGCTGCTTTGACACAATCTACATTGTAAAAGTGCTGTACAAATAAAGATAAATTGAATTGAACTATTTTGCATGATTTAAAGAAAAAAAACTCTAAATTTTGACATATTTATTTAAACAAGACAATATGTTGAAAAAGCTTCTTAAAAACCTTCTTAATTTAAGAATATTTAGATATTTGTTCTACAAAAAGACATGTTGCAGTGCAGGAATGAAGACCTCAAGGGCCAGAGCTGAGTTTTCTTAGGAGTTACATATTTTTTTTTCTTTTTCACAAGCTCCAAGAAAAAAAACCCCAAGAAAAATACCTTTCTGAGCCAGAGAGTGACACAGAGTTTATGGAACATGTGGCGGCACGGCAGCAGGGTGGCAATCTCATCTTTGACGTATTCACAACAGCAGATGGCACAGCACTGCTCCTGTTCTGCACAACCAAAAACAATGTGTGTGTCAATGCTCCATCCTAAACCTACAACACCAGAGCAAATATTTAAACACGTCTCCATCTAGTCACGCACACATCCAATTCTTCATTTCAGTCATTAAGGGGTTGAAACTACGGTTATTCGATGCTTTCCAAAGCAGATTTATCACCCCAAATGCATTCAGGTCATAAAGCTGAAGTGGGACATTAGTGTGGCAGTGTGAACGTCCCAGCATTCATCACAACTGTTGAGTTTTGTGAAAAACATTTCATATCTGGAGTTTGAATTGCATAAAAGGAATAAACATATTATATTAATGGAAGAAAAGCGTTATTAGACATCATGTTCTATTATTAGGCACATTGGTATTGCTTAATTAACTTCAGAATCAGAATTAGAAAGAGCTTTATTGCCAGGTATGTTCATATATACGAGGAATTTGTTTTCGTGACAGAGCTTCTACAGTGCAACAGGATAACAGAGACAGGACAAAAAACAGAGAATAAATATATATATTAAAAAAAAAATAGAAGTAAGTAGTGAGTGCAATCATACAAATTGACAAGTGTATGTATGTGTTTATTAATATATACAACATTATATGTGCAGCTGTTATGTGCAAATTGGCATGTAAAGTGTGTTGTTAAATAAGTGTATGTGTGTATAAAAGTGTATGGCAAGTAGTGATGTTGGTTCTTGAGATGGATTGCCTGAGGGAAGAAACTGTTTCTGTGTCGGGCTGTTCTGGTGCGCAGTGCTCTGTAGCGTCGACCAGAAGGTAAAAGTTCAAAGAGGCAGTGTGCTGGGTGTGAGGGGTCCAGAGTGATTTTGGCAGCCCTTTTGCTCGCTCTGGATAAGTACAGTTCTTGGGGAGTAGGAAGGGTTGTACCAGTGATTCGCTCAGCAGTCCGAACTATTCGACGTAGTCTTTGGAGGTCGTATTTAGTAACTTTAACCCTAACTTGCCTTTAACAAGCAGGACACCTCTTTATTTGGTGAATGGATAAAAATATATATATTTGTAAATATTCATATGTAATAATATTAAACAAATATACAATATTGAAAACTTGACTTGTTCCTTAATAATCTATTTCTGACTTAAAGGATCACTTCACTCCAAATTTAAATTCTGTTATTAATTATTCGCCCTCATGTCGTTCCAATCTCGAGACCTTTGATCATCTTCAGAACACAAATGAAAATATTTTAGATGAATCCACAGAGCTCCCTCATCCTCCATATACAGCAACAGTCCTGATACATTCAAATCTCAAAAAGGGACCAAAATCATTGTTGTGGGCAGAGAGGGAGAGGGGCACTTCTGTGTGCCAAAAAAAACCCTATAAAATAAAAATACATTTATTTAAAAAAAATATTTAAATCAATTTATTTGCCAATGTCTCCCATGTCAGGTCAGGATATACATTTACTACATGCAATATAAATGTTTGACTTAAATGGTAATACGTCCTGTTGACCAAAGTAAAAGTGCACCCTAATGGCCTGATGAGGAAAAGAGTAAATAAGTGAACAAAGTCGTTTTTACAGTTTCATATGATTACCGTCAAACTACCGTCACAGTCAAACCACAAGTCACATGGAATGTTTTTGGTTCCTTTTCTGAACTTTGAATGTCTTCGGACTGTTTCTGTCTATGGGGGGTGAGAGAGCTCTAGGATTTCATCTAAAATAGCTTAAACATTTCATTTGTGTTCTGAAGATGAACGAAGGTCTCAGAAAGGAGAGAATTTTCCTTTTTGGGTGAACTAATCCTTCAAAAAAGGACTAAATTGTAATATACTGGAAGGAATAATTATTGACCATCTAAACCATACCATTTATATACAGTTGAGGTCAAAATTATTTGCCCTGCTGTGAATTTTGTTTTCTTTTTCAAGTATTGCACAAATTATGTTTAACAGAGAAAATGAAAATTTTCACAGTATCTCCTATATTTTTCTTCCGGAGAAAGTCTTACTAGTTTTATTTTGGCCAGAATACGTTTTATATTAATTTTAATAAAAAAAAAAAAAATAAATAAAGATAAATATTATAAGCCCCCTTAAGCCAGGGCTTTTTTTAAATTTTGCGACCCCCAAAATAACAATGCCAGTGACTCGCGAGCCGCAACATCCTCAGAAGTGGTCATAAATATACAACAGTTGCAATAGGCCTACATACAGTACAGTACAGTAGGCCTGTATAAACATGAGCATATTGACAACACAAAAAAGTGCAACAGTCTAACAACCACTTCAAGAGTTCACACTTAGATATTGTTTGACAACTGTTAGCAGGTTTGGCATGCTGTCCCGGGAGAGAACCCTGAGCTCGGAGATAGGTGAGCCCAGGGCTCCCGCCTGGTCCATAGAGCATATGCGGGGAGTACGAGATCAGGTGGTTCTCGAGAGCTCCCCGTGGTAAGAGGAAGAAAAGGAGGAGAAGGGGTGGATGGGGGGTTTCTTCGGAAAACGAAGATAAGAGAGTAGTTCTAGCTAGGCTACTTATAGTGAGTTGGGGTTAATCTGATTGGCTAACTAGTGAATGTAAATGAGTGGCCAGCTGCGGTCAATCATATCACGTGCTCCTCTCGAAATTAGTTTGAAAACTTCACTTCAAGAGTTCACACTTAGATATTGTTTGACAACTGTTAGCAGGTTTGGCATGCTGTCCCGGGAGAGAACCCTGAGCTCGGAGATAGGTGAGCCCAGGGCTCCCGCCTGGTCCATAGAGCATATGCGGGGAGTACGAGATCAGGTGGTTCTCGAGAGCTCCCCAAAATGCAGGAGACTCGGGACAGCAGCCGTGTATTCGAAGAAACTCCCCAAAAGGCTTGGATGGCTATATCCGGCTGCTGGATATAGTGGTTTTTCAGAAGGAAAGGTAAAGGGGGCTCCTGTGGGAGCAAAGGGTGATACAGACTCCTGCGGGAGCCCGAGCAGGGTTGGCGTGGGCTATGAATACTCCTGCGGGAGTATAGACTCTGGGAGACCCCTGCGGGGGTTAGAGCCATGGGGTGGACAGGAATCCTGCTGGGGTAGTAAAAATGGGGAAGGGCAAGTGAGGACTCCAGCTGGATAGTGGGGGTGAAGGGGGCTGGGGTGGGGCATGGACTCCAAAGGAGTGAATTGCTCAAGGAACACTCCTTGCGGAGATAGAGCTGGGAGGTGGCAGCGCTATATATAAATATATATGTATATATGAAAATATATAGATATATAAATATATAATGGGGTAATCTAGTGCCTTGGGGGGGGCGATTTTTTGGACTCCTGCGGGAGTCGAAGCTCCTGGACACTCCTGCGGGAGATAGAGCTGTATTTGCCATCTCCAGCTGGAGTCGGGAAGAGGAAGGGCAGGTGAATGCCCCAGCTGAAGGGTGAATGGCAGTTGGGCGATGACCCCTGCGGGGGTCGATGCTCGGGACCACTCCTGCGGGAGTTAGAGCTTGAGGGTGACGGCACTATATATAAATGTATATTTATATGCGAGGGTGCATATATATATACATATATATAAATTAAATAAAATAAATGAAAGGTAAATGTGTAAAATAAATGTATAAGAAAATAAAATAAGCTAGGGCCGGGGAGGGTCGGTGACGTGACTCGTGCTCGTGTCACAGCTCGGGGTTGGTTGAGCTATTTTGGCCAGCTCCAGTAGGAGTCGGGAGAGATGAGGGGGAGGTGAAGACTCCTGCTGGAGGGTGACGGGCAGAATTGGTGCTCTGGGGGTGTTCCTGCGAGAACAGAGCGTGATGGTGGCAGCGCTATATATAAATTAATATTTATATGCGTGGGTGCATATAAATATGAATTTATATAAATAAAATCAAAACAGAGAGAAAAATAAAAGGCAATATTATATGTCATTGTTAAAATGACTTATAATATGTAAAAGCTAGGGTTGGGGGAGGGGCTGTGAGATGATTCCTGCGGGAACCGAAGCTCGGGGTAACACTCCTGCGGGAGTCAGAACCATGGGGGGGGCAGGGTCCTACAGAAGTCAGGGAAAGGTGGAGGGGTGGTGAAGACTTCTGTGGCAGCGGCCAGGGGGGGGCGGGGTGACAGGGGGTGCCTGGGCGGGAAAAACTCCTGCTGGAGTTGGGTGAGTGAATAGGGAGAGAAAGCTGAGTGCGACTCAGAGCCAGAAGGAAGAAAGCAGGGTTAGGTGGCTGGGTCGTGCCCGCGCCCTTGGGTGGCTGAGTAGCTCCTCCGCCCTCTGGGAGCCGGGATGCTGTGTCTTGTCTTATCCCTGGATTAGGCTCGTGCCTTTGGCCGCTAGGTTTAAGGTGTCTGCTGGTGAGGGTCCTTTGTTTAGATGACTGTGGCTGAGTGGAATGTAAGATTTGAAGGTATCGGAAGACCACCTTCCTATTGTTTGTATGTGTTGTTGAGATAGCCCTTTATGTGCAACTGTGGTGGCGGCTCCAAATCTGACTGGAGTATGAATCTGGTGGGAAGCCTGAATGGTGGAGGACTGCTTTAATGTGTTTTTGAAACCAAGGCGTGTCACTGGATGGTGTGTGAAAAAAGGGGGGCTGGGGGACTTAAGCTTAGCATTTCCTATAGTGTATGTATGCTAGGAGTGTTTGGAATGGCTTGTGGGGGAGGGAATATTGAATATGTAGATGCATTGTCCTTTTCTGGATTGATCTGTTTATCATGATTGATAGTTTCCTCGTCAATCAAAGTTAGATCTGTGATGGTGGGGTGGATGTACGGATCAAATTAGATGTTACTGTAATTTCACAACATCTGAGAAACTCGAAAAACACAAGAATAAACATTGCATCTAGAGTGTGGTCTGTATGCAAGGATAGGTATCCTTTCTGAGTGTGGAAATGCGTTGGAGAGTATGTAGGGCGAGATGGGCAGTCTGATGTCTGGGAGGGTGGGAAGCCTTTAATAAGAAGGCCGGTTTGTGAATTAGCAATAGAATCATAGTTTGTGTGAATGCAAGTATGTGATGAATAGACTGATTGTTTGCGGGGGCAAACGGGAATGAAGTGTTATGTGGGGAATGAAATGTTTGGATGTGTTCTGTAGGGAGGAACTATTGAGATATTCTGGGGTTACTTCCTAAAATATATTTATAGGTGTTGATGCAAATCATGTATGTGGGAATGTCATCTTCAAAGGAGGGATGAGGTCAGGTGCGGCTCTGCTTCTGGTACCAGTTTCTAGAAACAAAAGCAAGAAAGGGAATCAGCAATTTCCTTATATAATTAGGAACATGTACAACAGTTATAATTTTTTTTTTTTTTTTCTGAAGTCCAAATGAAGAGTTGTATATGAATTTAAGCATGATAATGATAACGCCTTTTGTTAGTGCAGTGGACAGCGGCTTCATTGTAACGGTAAATGAGAATTTTGGAGGCGGACTATTAATTTCTCCGCGATATGGTCCGTTGGTAGCGCGTCGGCAGTCCTGATAACATCCCTCTAAGCCTACGCCGGGGGCGGCGTCTGTGTATTAAAGATATGTACTGAGGATGAAATTGGATCGTTTATAAATGAGTGGGCAGCAATTCCAGCGCTTAGGAAGGAAAGCATAAGCCGGTCGCACGCATTAAGCGCTGTTCGGTGACGTGCTGCGTTGCGCCATGCATTTAGAATTGAAAACATATGTTCTATCAGGGTGCGCGTCGGGGGCTGTCCGCAGTGCTTAGACACAATTCAGGACTCTATTTGTATTCTGCCGCGCCACGGAGCGCTATGTAAATAGTTTAGTTTAAATTACATATGAATTTGCGTGTCTGGTGTGCATTAGCCTTCCCCCTGTCATGTGCGCACCCCGTCGCCGCGCTGAGCGGAGTTGATATGGCCGAGATCGGATAGAGATATATTCTCATCTAATCCGGGGACTGATGCTGCGAGTTGGAGGTGCGTGACAAAAAGGCGTCCCTGCGGGATAATGCGCGTGTGAGTTTTGATGTCCTAGGATAGACAGTTTGTGCTTAGCGCGATCTTTTCTCTTCAAGAATATATAAGGGAACTAAATTTCAGTCGATTTATTTAGGCATGTATGTATGCAATTCTGCGAATCCAAATTGATGCTTAGGAATTTTATAGAAGTGCTTGAGCCGGAGGTTCTTCCACGATGGAAATGCCAATATTAGAAAGACTTGTCACTAAGTTTTCTTATATCTTCAGATATATTATATCTTTAGAACTTATATCTCAGGGATACGTGTAAACGTCTAGTAGATGAACTACGTGCGAACGCCGTAGTTATTGGCGAGAATCCCGCAAATTGTTTCTGAAATGTGGTTACTTCTGCGTCCGAATGATAGACAGACTGCGAAGTAGAATTGTGATGCCTGATTAATGCCAGAAATCGGAGATACCAGAGATCAGGGTTTAATGGAATTACTTAAAAGGCGGGGGTGATGTCGACTGCGAAGCTTTGCAGCAGACTAGATTAATTAAATATCACGCCACAAACCAAGAAATCTCTTTAGGGCATCTTTGTTCGGCGTGATGAATAATGCTGAAAAAGGCGGAATTATGAGAAGATGAAAGATCCGTTATTAGACGTTTTTAGAAACTTTCTAATGCACATTTCAGTAGGCTAATGTGAATGTGCTTGACGAAGCAGCAAGAATGAGGGGATCGAACATGAATTTATTGTCGATCTCTTTTTCTATAATAGCTCTGTGATTTCTGGTTCAGCGTTGGTGGAGGGCTGGGAAGGGAGCGCCAAGATACCGGGCTTGGATCCGTTATACAGACCTGGAATGAGAAATTCAGAAAAATTAGGTCAGGGTGCAAACGTAAATCAGTATAAAGATTCAAAATGTTGACAAGTAATTTGTTTTCTTTAGACTTGGCTGACGGCGTGCCTGTCGCCGCAGTAGTAGCAAGTGTGAGAGGAGGGAAGGCTGGGTTTAGAGTGGTAAGGATTGCTGGAAGAGGAGGGCTGGAGTTTGTACTGGATTGGGGAGCTGCAGGCTAGAAGAGTTGCGTTATTGTCCGGGAGATTCCGAGATTGCTTTAGGGCTTTCTCTGGTGGCCCGGGGTGGCGCAGTGTTCTTGGGCTGTAGTACGCAGTGTTTAGGGAGCGTAGCAGGAGCGTGTGGTTGTAATGTCCTAGGGGGGCGGAGTCAGCGAAGACGTGGATTCGTAAGGTCTTTTCAGGTTTATTGCAGCAGTATGGAATGTGTGGTTCCGGCGTCGAGGAGTTCTGTGACTGTCGTTTGTTGGATACGAGAGACGTGTGATGACGCTGGAGAAGGTACGTGGCGGTTTGAAGTAGCGGGAGATAGAGGATTGAATAAAACATTGTGCTCTGGCTGGAGTAGCTAGGCCTTTGGCCTCTTACTGGAGCCTCAGTCTCGGGCAGACTTCCAGGCTGAGCTGGGTGTTGTTGAGATGGGGCTGATGTTTCAGGGAGCGCGGAGCTTACTTTCTTGCCCGTTGCTGCGCTGTTGTGATCTCCGCCGCCTCCGTTGTTGTTTTCGTTGTAGTTGACGACGATATGATGATGATGATGATGATGATTGAAAATAAGAGGTTGTTTTGTCCGTGAGTAGCTTTCGGAAGAGCTGGAGCGGACTTGTCGTTAGTTTCTTCGGAAAACGAAGATAAGAGAGTAGTTCTAGCTAGGCTACTTATAGTGAGTTGGGGTTAATCTGATTGGCTAACTAGTGAATGTAAATGAGTGGCCAGCTGCGGTCAATCATATCACGTGCTCCTCTCGAAATTAGTTTGAAAACTTCACATCATTTCAATCATAAAAATGTATTATTTGTTTAATTTAATATTAACTTCACCTAATGACTGGTGTGCATAATGTTTTCAGCACAAGTCTATTCTTGGTTTAATTTTGAAGACCACCATTCAGCGATCATGCTCAATGTTCAGTTGTGGCCCGTTTTCATTTGTAATGTATTTGATTGGCATAAAGGCATCAGAAAGTTTAATCTGGTGCAATAAAATCAATCTGCTGAAGCTGACGCTATTGCGGTGTTGTTAATCTAACGTGTAAACACCAACTCTATGAAAAAAAAGAAAGGCTGATGGCTTTTTATTTGCATGTTGTTGTGACTAGTAACTACTATTTTGATCTTCTGTGAGTAATGGATAAAATATGGTAATTCTAATAGTTTCATAAAATTTCATTTCATTTCCCTCTCTCATTGTCCCGTGGCCCCCACTTGGGGAATTACAGCCTTAAACTGCCTTGTTTTTGATTTCAGAACAAAAGCACTGTTATACAATGACCTGCTTAATTACTCTAACTTGCCTAATTAACCTATAGTTAAGCCTTTAAATGTCACTTTAAGCTGAATACTAGTGTCTTGACAAATATCTAGTAAAATATGTACTGTCATTATGGCAAAGATAAAAGAAATCGGTTATCAGAAATTAGTTATTGAAACTATTATGATTAGAAATGTGAAAAAAAACCCTCTCAAACAGAAATTGGGGAAAAATTAATACGGGAGGGCTAATATATCTCTTTACGCATCAAGAAAATGTTTTCTTATTAAAAGTTCCATAAAAATTAAGTATAAATATGAGTATTTCAAGTGAATTAAAGGCCTCTGGTCTGGTCCATACACACTCAACACGTAGACATTCATTCAATTTTCCATCTGCAAAACACTTCACATGAGCAGCACTGAGAAACAGGAAGACAAATTATATATACAGTGCAATCATGTAACCGCAAACCTTGTTCATAACACAGCTAGAGAGGCTGTAATGTCCCTCTTGACTATAATACTGCTGATGGATGCAGAGAAGCACATACGGCCAGTCTGCTACAGCTCACTGCGATACATAGTGAAGTGTACAATTGCAATATATATTCCCAACTTTTCTTGTCTGTTTTCAACACTTATGATGTAATGCTGCGAGTCATGTCAGAAATAAGTACAGCTCATGTCCTTGAACTCTAGTTTCTATGAATGACAATGCTCATAACACCAAAATGTGGAACAGCAAAATACTTCACTATTTCGGGTATTCATTGAATACATCAATGTGCTCTTGATGAAGTAAAATGCATGGAAACAAAGTGGACCAGGTTATATATTTAAGAGATAAAGTCACACTGTTGCAAAAAGTTGTAGAATTTTACAACTTAAAGTTTTCATGAACATCTTTTGATTCAGTTGGAATGAAATCAATCCAACTTTGTTTACATGAACACTAATTAAGATGACCAAATATAAAGAGTTTGGAGTATTTTTGATTAATTTATTACACATTTAAATGATATACTATTATTATGATTATTATTATTATTGGTAAGATAACAGACATGGCCAATATTTTCACAGAGTGATTTTTTTGTTATGAAGGAATGATTATACAGTATTAATTACGGTAGTCATGCATGCGAGATGTTGACAGGTAATATGCAGGTGAATCAACAAAGACAGTTATCAAAACACTTTCATCTTGCATGAAAATAGCATTTTGATATTTAATTTAAATAGCGAGTTATGCCTTATGCTACTTAACAAAAATACGATGACAGAAAATCTGTTCTGAATGTAAAAAATAAAATATTTTACTTGTATTTTACTTGACTACTCCATAGAAAAAAGCCTGTACAAACTGTCTAAAACTATTGTGAAAATTTACTGCATATCATTTAACAGTTTTGTTTGCTACACACTTTGTTATTTAGCATGAATATTAATCAGATGATGTCATTACGCTGCTGTGCTGTAAGCCAATCGTTGCATTGTTGATCATGATTTTGATGACTGCTATAAATGTCCTTTACAACAAGCCATCTTATATCAATTCATCAGGACATTTTAATCTGATTCACAAACTTGTTTGAAAAACCAAATTAGCCAGAGATCAGTTATCATGATTAAAAGATCCAGGATCTGCCAAATCAACTTAAATCATTTATAGGAGGCAAGATCAACAGACACCAAGTGTTTACATGTTACACGTTTACAAAAACCATACAAAAACCACCATTTCTTCCCTGGTACAGGTCAAAAGGACTGCACCCTAAGATGACATTTTCCATCATGAACGTATGGCTTGACTACCTTCAGATGATGCTTATAAAAAGTTAACTAGTCAAACCACTCTGGAGTAATGCATGAACAAATCTGATGAAGATGTAGGCATGGTGGGCATTAGGCTTTAACATATTCAAACCAAGCTTGGAGTATTATGACAAGCGTATTCTGAGCAAATCTACAGTTTTGACTCAGAACCAGTTGTCAGGAAATATCAAATATTATGGATTCCTTGGATCATGCAGAGAATACTGATCCCAATCATGGTATAATTAGCTTGCTGTCTGCTTTGATGTTATTTTTTTTAAAACTGTTGCCCTAACTTCTTATCAAATTTGATTCAGGTCATTTTAAGATCATGCTGGCTAAAAATGACAGATTTTGTAGCGATAAGCGATGTGTTTTTAGTTTACAGCATTAATTAATTTAAAAGCATGCTGCCAAACTGCATCTGAGGCTGTATGTCCAATAAACTTTATGCCATTTTCATTCTGTGAATTGAATTCTAACTGATCACACCACAAAACGTGTAAAAAGAGTCACCTATTGGTCAGCAGTGATAGACCATAAAATCATATTGGCAGTTAACTAATGATTTATCAAGCATTTTTATTGAAACGTTTTTTTTCAATGAGCGAGTTTACATGCATAAGCAGAAAACCATCAAAAATCTGATTATTACAGGAGTTTTTTACATGAAAATCAGTAAACCAGCTACGCAGAAAACTGCATTTACAAGGTTTGCCAAATTTGTCACCAGCAGCAGACATCACAGCTCATAAATGCAAACAGGAAATCTGTCAGAAGCGGTATATGTTATCGCTTCTTAACAGATCCTGCGAACGTAGCACACGTTTTGTTTTGATGATTCTGCTCCAACTGTGTAAGTCAACGGCATGATATCATGTTTAGTTCACCACACTCACCTAAACTAACCTAAACTTAAACTCTGAAATCTGGACTTTACTAGAACTATGTTAAGTTGCTTTGACACAATCTACATTGTGAAAAGTGGTATATAAATAAACATGAATTGATTTTTATTAGGACAAGACATCGGAGTGTATCAAATATTACAACCTCAACTGAAGCTGAATGCTAGTCCGCAGTAAAGACTGGTGGGAGCAGGTAGTCTTGATGGAATTCATGGATAACTATTGGTACAGTGCTGTACCTTGCGTACACAATCATACATGCACACATAAACTGCTAGAACGCAGATAAATGCAATGCCTAATGAGGATTTTCAGTTTTGATCTTTAACCAATAACATTTACATGTTACATATATCAACTTATTATGCAGTAGCTCAGTAGCTATGTTTACACCCACCTATTTTTGTGTGCATTTTGGAATATCTCATTAAAAAATGCTTTATGGACATGCCAAGATTCACGTATATAACAAGTAACAAATCTTTGTAATAACAGTAAGAGTGTAATGATTTTGTTCGACCCGTCAAACTCTTCCAGAGCACCGATAGTTAATCTAGAAAAATTAAGTTTTTCTATGAAGCCCTGGGTAAGAAATTTTTGGTGTTATTCTAGATGATGGCTTGAGCTTTGACAAACAGATAAATGCAGTGGTCAAATCCTGCTTCTTTCAGCTTCGACTATTAAAAACAGTTAAATCTATTTTAACTAGAAAAAATTTTTGAAAAAATAATCCATGCGTTTATAACCACTAGATTGTAACTATTGTAACTCATTATACTTTGGGATTAGTCAGAAAACCTTATCCCGGTTACAATTAGTTCAAAATGCTGCTGCAAGGCTTTTAACAGGGACCAAGAAACATGAGCACATTACACCAGTTTTACGCTCTCTGCACTGGCTGCCTGTGCACTATCGAGTCACTTTTAAAATGCTGCTCTTGGTTTTTAAATCTCTAAATGGCCTGGCACCTTCTTATCTGTCAGACATTTTAAATGAGCATCAGCCTGGTGGGTTTCTTCAGTCATCTAACCAGAGACTGTTATTCATACCTAAGTCGAGGCTGAAATGCAGAGGTGACCGTGCTTTTGCAGTAGCTGGTCCTAGGTTGTGGAATGCTCTGCCCCTCTGTATCAGATCTGTTTCATCCCTGTCTGTTTTTAAATCTAGGTTAAAAACTTATCATCTCTTTGATTTGGCATTTTATCAGTGAAAAGTGTCTGCTTTAGCAATAATTTTATCATTTTATATATACAATTGTTTTTTATCTGTTTTGATTTGTACTGTGCAGCACATTGGTCAACCTCTGGTTGTGTTAAATAGTGCTATAGAAATAAAATTGACATTGACAACATAAATGAGCCTGATGATACGGCATTTATGGACAAACCAGCAGACCAAACACATTGTAAAAATCTGAAATGTTGTCTTGGTCATTCTAAAATTCAGTTCAGACTGCACGATTTTCAAAGTAGTCGTGTCACAGGTGTTTCCACACTGCATGATTATCTGGGGTAGCATTTCGTCGCTTCTTTGTTTATACTGTAGGATGGATCAGCGACAAGGGGTTTCACGCAGCATGACTTTACAGTAGGAAGAATCGCCGACAACATTGTCTTGGTCTAAAAACTGTCTCACAACCAAACACACGAGACACGACATGGAAACGACAGCAGGTCACATAGTAGATCTTTTGTTATTAACTACATAATGAGAAAGTAGCCTTTAGTGAAGTAGAAAATCTACTTATTTTGCTCACCTGACCTTTGAAGGCAGTTAGCAATTTCTCTATAACTTTTTTCTTTTTCAGCCCAGTTGTGATATTGCTCAGATGACATGTCAAACAGACACGGATGCTCCTGCCAAATTTACACTAGTTTTTCCTCCATTTCTTGGGTCCAAATAGACTGAGAAGCAGTGCTTTTGACAACTACCCTAATCTCCCGCTGGACTGCAGGTACCCATGCTAGTGCATGCTGCTCGTTCATTGGCTGTAGGTGATCGGCAATGTTATGTTTATTCGCAAATGTTTTATGCGACATTTCAGTTTTGCGCACAAGTCTAATTCGCATCTTGTAAAGGAAACATAGCTAATGTTGCAGTGGGTCTGATTCACGCTGTTAAAAATGGACATTCTATAGGATGCCATGATTGTTTTGTCATGTGACTTTTAAATGTTGCATGTGCTGCGCTCTGAATAAAACGTAATAATCTAATTTCATTTATTCATTTTCTTTTCAGGTTAGTCCCTTTATTAATCAGGTCGCCACAGTGGAATGAACCGCCAACTTATCCAGCATATGCTTTACACAGCGGATGCCCATCACTGGGAATCAACCGTACACGCACATACACTACGGACAATTAAGATTACCCAATTCACCTATAGTGAATGTCTTTCGACATGGGCGAAACCGGAGCACCCGGAGGAAACCCACGCGAACACAGAGAACATGGAAAACTCTACACAGAAATTACCTATCCGAGGCTCGAACCAGCAACCTTCTTCCTGTAAGGCGACAGCGCTACCCACTGCGCCACCTAATCTAACTTCATTTAAAATAAATAAAGACCTCAATAATAATATTATTTAAAACTACTGTATAAGACACTTGCTGACAGTAGTGTTGTGAGTTTTACCAATGTTTTCTGCATGCATGGTGATCTGGGGTAGGCAGTCGATGATCTGTTCGGTGGCGGGGGGATGAGCCTGCTCCACATCTATAGCTAAAGACTCCAGATGAGCTAGCGCTGCCTGTGACACAAAGCACATTAGCATATTTCATTTCCCCTGGATAAAGATAGAAGCAAGTTAATTATACATTAAGCCTTACATTCTAATGTGCCTTCTCATTGGCTGAAAAACTAAGTTTGCAAGGCATTCACATAGTCCTAATTCTTAATATTGTTTTTTTAGGCTAAATTAAGATGGATCACTTGTTTGTATAACATAGCTGTTCATGCAGATACAATATTTATATGTTAATGAAAAAGCATCATACATAATGAAAGATTACTAGGCTTTCATCTCATTAAGAGACAAACAATAATCAAATTAAACCACAAGGCGTCACGGGGCTGTTTTTTTTTAAATCCAGTCAATAATGTTTTTAGATGTATTAAAAAAAAGCTACTATTACACTGACATCAATACACTGAAAACAATACACTGACATCACGATAATTTAAAATGGAACCAAAGCTACAAAATATATTGTCAAATCATATTTTTTTTTTATTCAAAATGAACCTTTTTAATTTTACAGTGAACGACTGTAGCTGGGATAGTTATTATTTCAGTGTTTATTTGTAAATACATTTTTTATTAAGTAGATTATTAATAAACATACACTCACTGGCCACTTTATTAGGTACACCTTACTAGTACCGGGTAGGACCCCCTTTAGCCTTCAGAACTGCCTTAATCCTTCGTGGGATAGATTCTATAAGGTACTTGAAATATTCCTCAGAAATTTTGGTCCAAATTGACATGATACCATCACGCAGTTGCTGCAGATTTGTAGGCTGCACATCCATGATGCAAATTTCCCGTTCCACCACACCCCAAAGGTGCTCTATTGGATTGAGATCTGATAACTGTGGAGGCCATTTGAGTACAGTGAACTCATTGTCATGTTCAAGTAACCAGTGTGAGATGATTAACGCTTAATGACAAGGCGCGTAATCTTTCTGGAAATAGCCATCAGAAGATGGGTACACTGGTCATAAAGGGATAGACATGGTCAGCAACAATAATCAGGTAGGCTATGGCATTGACAGGATGCTCAATTGGTATTATTGGGCCCAAAGTCCGAATGTCGTAGCAAAAATCGAGACTCATCAGACCAGGCAATGTTTTTCCAATCTTCTATTGTCCAATTTTGGTGATCCTGTGTGAATTGTAGCCTCAGTTTCCTGTTCTTAGCTAACAGGAGTGGCACCCGGTGTGGTTTTCTGCTGCTGTAGATCATCCACCTCAAGGTTCGACATGGTTGTGCGTTCAGAGATGCTCTTCTGCATACCTCGGTTTTAACGAGTGGTTATTTGAGTTACTGTAGCCTTTCTATCAGCTCGAACCAGCCTGGCCATTCTCCTCTGACCTCTGGCATCAACAAGGAATTTGCGCCCACAGAACTGCCGCTCACTGGAGTTGCTGCCATGTGATTGGCTGATTAGAAATTTGCAGTAATGAGTAGTTGGACAGGTGTACCTAATAAAGTGTCCAGTGAGTGTATATATTTTTTATTATAACCATAATGATACATAAACCTAATATCTTATGATGAACTTCCTTAGCTGTACAAAGAATAATTTAAAACCATATTTTAATAGCATTATTCATCATTTTCCTCTTAGAAACCTTTTCAAATGTTGCAGTCCAAGTTATGTAACAGGCAGTGTGACAGTCACTCACCTCCATAGCCTGTGCGAGACGCTCTTCTAATGCCATGTAAGTGAGAAGTTGGGAATGATCCACGTAAGAGATTGCTTGAGCCATCCCAAAACCATCACCAAATTCATCAAGAAACCTGAACAACACAGAGGAATTTAACACATCAGACACAATCAAAATAGTTAAGCAAAATGTTTTTATAATAGATGTTGGTAAATACATATGAAGAGTTCCGATGCAAAACCCTCTAAATTAATCAGACCTTTTTTTTTTTGTAAATAAGCATTTTCTATCAGGCTACTCTAATTAGGTTTAGAAGCTTCATTTTATAAATAATAAAAAGGTTATTTGCTGGTAAATAAAAACGTTTTTTTCAAAAAAAAAATGTCACTTTAAACAATTCTTTGGTTTTTAAGAAGGTAATTTTTTTGCGTCAAAACTAGCTAAATCCACTTGTGCTTTTTTTGCAAAAACCTCCAAATCTGAAAAACCACTAAACATACAATTAGAAATTACTTTACCAAACATAAAACACATTACACAGAACACCTAAAATTAAAAATACATAAATCTGTCAAAGTAAGTGGCAGTTCATTCCACTGTGGTAACCCCTGATAAGGAAAATGAATTATTGAAATCTGTCAAGTAAGTGCATTAACCAATAACATTAAAATTGACGTTAAATAAATCTTAATCTGTTGTCATTTCTGATATTTGGGATTAAATGCAAGTAAAACAATGTAAACATTGCAAACATTGTAAATTAAGCTTGCTAGATTCAAATAATGTAGTGTAATAACATAGTGAAACATCAATATCTGTGCATTGTAAATGCATAAAAAAGTAATTTATTGAAGTAATATCACTATATAGTAATATGAAGTAATAACATTGTATAGTTTTATATGGAGAGAGATTAGACTCAATAATAATTCACGCAAAAGACACGATGTACACATGCGTAGCCAAATTCACGTACGTAAAATATTTATTTATACTTACAAAAACAATTCACATGCACAAAATAAAAATACATTTTCATAAAATACGTTTCACAAATGCAAAACACCATTTGCAAATATATAAGAGTGTACAAAAAGTTTTGAATGTTTAAAATTCACGAGTTCATCCTGAATGAGAATGTGCAAATCCTCTCTCACGTACGACTCACCCTGAATACGAGTGTGTGCATTTTTGAGACTTTCCTGTCAGCACACACCTCCCACGTGAGTCACTCGTGCCCTGTAGCCAATAAGATGCGAGCTTACTGTTCAACCAATCACAACTCCCGGGAATGACCGAAGCGCTTCACTGTGCGCACCATTTGCGCAGTCTGACTGAATTAACGGAGATGATCCTCTAAGAAGAAGAATATTCCTCTATTTAGCATGGCAGGTGAAGAGCGGGATGCGCTCTAACACAAGCACTTTTCTATTGAGTTACTGAAAATACACTCAGATTCTACTATAAAAAGCGTATACACAAACTAGTAGGAAACAGTATTGACTTACAGGAGTATCCGCCATGTTGGTTAGAGGAACAGACTGCGCAAAAGGAGCGCAGAGTGGTTGACATCGAGTACAGCTCTCATCTGATTGGCTGAGAGGTACGAGTTGCCTGTTTCTGGCAGGAAAGTCTCAAAAATGCACACACTAGTATTCAGGGTGAGTCGTACGTGAGAGAGGATTTGCACATTCTCATTCAGGATGAACTCGTGAATTTTAAACATTCAAAACTTTTTGTACACTCTTATATATTTGCAAATGGTGTTTTGCATTTGTGAAACGTATTTTACGAAAATGTATTTTTATTTTGTGCATGTGAATTGTTTTTGTAAGTATAAATAAATATTTTACGTACGTGAATTTGGCTACGCATGTGTACATTGTGTCTTTTGCGTGAATTATTATTGAGTCTAATCTCTCTCCATAGTTTTATACATAAAAAAGGCTTACTTTAGCAAATAAAACACAAGGTTGGCCTACTGGGCAAAAAGGGGATGTCTCTCGGACACTTTTAAAAGCTGTCATTCATTCATTTGATCTCTTTTTTGGATCGTTTATCCTCAAAGCATCCATGTGGGATAAAAAAAAAACAAAAAAACGGCATCTTAAGTCTTTTGTAACCCGCAATTGTCGTTTAATGTATAGTAAATCAGACTGAAAGTAGCATCACTGCGCAAAAAACATTATAAATGCATGCTACACTTCCGACTGTACAGTGCGTTTTCTTTTTCTTATAATGTTTTGAGGTAAGGGACGTTTTCATTTGCCATTCACTGACAATCAGACAGACTCATCCAGTTCATCAAACTCCATCTTTTAAAATGTCATCAGAAGTGGAATCAAACAGTCTCCTCATAAAAGCCGTCGTATCAGCATGCCGTTACATTGAAAACATACGATTCGAATCGGGGCATCTGATTGGTTCTCGGGATATAGCGGCTTTTGCTGTCAAAAGCAAGTGGCGATTAGAGGCTTTTGCCAACAAACTGTTATTTCTGAATGGGCTGATGCTGAGATTTAGATGATTTGAAGCAAAAATATTTGTTGAATATGTACTACGTGCATAAAGCATTTGCTCAATGTCATTATCTCATTTTTGGCGGAAATGGTGTTTAGCTACTTTTGCATCTGAACTCTTTATATCATCAACATTTTTACTGTTTTAGACTTCAGGGAGTTAATTCTGCAATGATTTAAAAAAAAAAAAAAAGCAAGCTCAACATACTTCAATCAAATCAAAGAACAAACTGAAATAAAAAAAAATAATAATAAATAAATAATAATAGTAATAATAATAAAATAAAATAAACAGACAAAATGAAGTTCAGTTAAAACTTGATTTGATATAGGAGTCAAAAAAGCCAATTTTCCAGAAAGCCTTACAACAGAGTACCACTTTTTACCCCTAAAGAAAGTCCCAAAGAACCAAGAAAGAACATGGCTCAAAGTATATAAGACCTCAAAACGAACACTCCAATTTTTGGAAAAGTCTTATAAGTCACCAAGAGTTAAGTTTTACCAATTATTTTAATCTATTCAGCTGATCACTGTGTCTGGCGGGAACACTTTTGGCTTAGCTTAGAATATATCATGAAATTAGACCATTAGCATCTTGCTCAAAAAATTCAAGAGCTTTGCTAACTATAAATACTTGACACTTCTGCAGTTACATTGTATTGACCTTGTTCTTCAATGCGGAAGTGCGTGCGTTTTTGCGATAGTTTTAGAACTTCCGATTCAGTTGCCTATGGGAGAAATGACAAGGAATAATAAACGGCAAAAAATGGTCAAACTACTTACTCTACAAACAAGTGTTTGCATGACAATACAGACAAAGTAGAATAATATAATAAGAAAATATCAGTTTTAAACACCAAGCAGCCAAACGAGCTGTTTTTAACGTCTAAGAATGAATGGAAGTGAATGAGACCGGAAGTTGAGCCAAAATTATTCAAATGGCTGCGCCCGCTCGTACGCGGAGAATAAGGTGAATACTAAGACCAACAACAAAAAAAAAAAAAAAAAAAGAGAACTTGCTATTTTATTAACCAATATGGCTAGGATTTTTTACTCTCATACAAGTGTATCAACCTAGAGAAAAATAAATAAATAAAAACTTTTATTTTTAAAACTCTTGCTAACGGTCGAATCCAATTTAATCAATTATGCTAAGCTAAAAGTGTTCCTGCCAGACCTGGAGATGGACTGAAAGGATTCAAACATGGTAAAACAATATTTTTGAATAAAATGAGCCCATTTCCAATAACAGGTTAAGTATTCCTTTAAGTGAATGACAAAAGAGAGCCTTGCTGTAATATAGAAGCCTTAAGCATTTAAAGATTACACAAGATTGTTGATCTTTATCTTTATTAGATACTGTATATTAGGTTTTTTGACCTCCACTCTGTGTCCAGATCTTCACTCATGCTAGAATCGTCCTCCAGGTTATTGTTTCCATCCAGGATGAAGAGTCCAGGGTGCACAAACTGACTGACACCATCGGGGTCTTCATCACTGCTGCTGCCCGAGTCTTCATTGTACATGAGCCAGGGGATCTCGCCCTCCTCCAGAGGGGTCTGCTCACTGAAAAACATCACACATAAGCAATTCAATGAGTTTCAATTCTGTTCTGTTCTCTAAGATGTTAGAATAATCATAGGACATGATGTGTGTGTGTTTTGGGAGAAATTGCTGTAAACAGACTCATTTACCTGTACATTAAAAAAAAATAAAATAAAACCATTTTAATAAGCCTTTTAACAAATCAGGCCTAAGCAGACAACATTTTGTTTCATTTTAGATCTACAGATTCTAAGATTTTAAGATGCTGGAGAATTTACTACAAAAAAAATCAAGCAAATGCCATTAAAGTTCGCCATTTAAAAAATGCAAGATTGCAGCCTCAGACATGTTAAGTTTCTGGTTAAAGTGAGAGTTCACCCAAAAATAAGTGTAATCAACATTTATTCACCCTCAATTAATTCCAAGCCTGTTTGAGCTTCTTTTTTGGTTAAAAACAAAGGATATTATAAAGGACAATAGAAAAAGGGTAACCATTGAAATTCATAGAGGATAAAAAGTACTATGAATGTCAATGGAAAATACCGAAGTACAAAAAATGCTTAGTTTTAATTAGCAGCTCAAGTGGATCAAAAATGCCAATTTGATGCAGTAGTTATTTATGTCCACAAATGTAAATCAATATGTTCACAATGATAAAAATACTTACATTAAATGCAATGCATATAAATACAATCCATTACTCTAAATCTTCATCTCAATTTTTATAAAGAAAGCTCCGTCATTGTAATTGTGAAGGGAAAAACAAAATGCAATAGACCAACAATACTGATTGACTAAACAATCTTACATTAAATTAGTTATATTTTAGCTAGATTTTTCTTATACTGATGATTTTGCTAGTGAAGAAATATTTTCTAAAAGCTTTTTATTTTATAGATTATTTTATATTCAGCATTTATTCACCCTCAATTAATTCCAAGCCCGTTTGAGCTTCTTTTTTGGTTAAAAACAAAGGATATTATAAAGGACAATAGAAAAAGGGTAACCATTGAAATTCATAGAGGATAAAAAGTACTATGAATGTCAATGGTTACCAGTTTTTCAGCTTTCTTCTAAATATCTTCTTTTGTGTTCAACAGAAGAGAGAAACTCAAACCAGTTGGGAACAAGGGTGAGTAAATGGTGACAAAATCTGTATTTTTGGTTGAACTATCCCTTCAAGTTTCATTTATACATTTTATTAATTAAAAAAACATGTCAGAAAAGCCTTCTCATTTCTTATTATTGAACTTGATAGATCAATCAGGCTTTTAGTGGCTCACATGACAGTGAAAATACCGAAGTACAAAAAATGCTTAGTTTTAATTAGCAGCTCAAGTGGATCAAAAATGCCAATTTGATGCAGTAGTTATTTATGTCCACAAATGTAAATCAATATGTTCACAATGATAAAAATACTTACATTAAATGCAATGCATATAAATACAATCCATTACTCTAAATCTTCATCTCAATTTTTATAAAGAAAGCTCCGTCATTGTAATTGTGAAGGGAAAAACAAAATGCAATAGACCAACAATACTGATTGACTAAACAATCTTACATTAAATTAGTTATATTTTAGCTAGATTTTTCTTATTCTGATGATTTTGCTAGTGAAGAAATATTTTCTAAAGCTTTTTATTTTATAGAATTTAGATTCTTGTAAAAAGATAAATAATATCAGTTGGCTTTATAGTGTTAAAAGGTTAACTTGAGGTATAAACTTTGAGGCATCTTCCCAACAAACACACAATGTTGCCTCAATGTAGCGACCTTTCTACAACGTTGTACCAACCTTGTAATAAGGTTGAGGATCTACGTTGTTGTTGAAATTTGCCATAACGGTGTCAAAATGTTGCAATTTAAACGGTCGTTGCTTTAGGTTGTGCTGGACGACCACTGTACAGCATTTACTCGTCATCAGTAACAAATTACAAATACTCAAATTACTGTAATCGAATAGTTTTTTTCAGGAATTGTAATTTATAAAGTAGTTTTAAAAATGTGTACATTTACTTTCTCTTGAGTACATTTTTAGTGTAGTATCAGTACTTTTACTCCACTACTTTGCTTCAACCTGCAGTTTCTACCTTTTTTTTTCTTGTCTATGGGGATTAGAAAATTCAGTCCTGTGATTCCGGTCCAATCCAAAAAAAAAAAAAAAAAAAAAAAAAAAAAAAAAAAAAAAAAAAAAAAAAAAAAAAAAAAAAAAAAAAAAAAAAAAAAAAAAAAAAAAAAAAATCGCACACAGAAGTAAAGAGGTAAATCCCATTATAATGAACTACCTCAAGTCATGGGCAATTTATAATTGCAGCAAACTGTTGGGAAGCATTAAAAGTGTGTAAGATGATGTCCAAACTCTTTACACACATTGACCCAGAGACCATTTAGATGCATGCCACTGATGAGATTACAACTGATGTTTACTGTATGATGATTGAAATTGCCCAGCAGGCACAAGACGTCTATATGATGTCAGATGTCAATGTCCAACCTAAAAATCAACCAAATATCAATGTCTAATGATGTTAAAGCTTGACATTGTGTGGATGTCACCACAATGATGTCTATCAGACGCTGGATTTTGGTTGCCATACATGACGAATAAATTTCAGTATTTGACGTCAATATGATGTTGGTTTAAGATGTTGGATTTTGGTCACTTTCTAACACAACCTAAAAATCAACATCATTTGATGTTGTTATTGGACGTCAAATAAGCGTTGTCCTTAGACGCTGGCTAGACTTGAATTTTGGTCACCTGACATCAGAACCTAAATCTAACCTAATATTAATGTCTTATGACATTGTGTGCCTGCTGGGCAATAACTGAATGCAGTACAGAATGTTATGTTTACAAACATCCACAAATTACATGTAAATGCATCAGCTTTTTAAAGCGTAATACTCACTACTCTTGAAAGGTCTTTCTACTCATACTTTGAGTAATGTTTACAACAGATACTTTTACTCTACTTGCACTACATTTTAGGCAAGTAATGGTACTTTGACTTAAGTATGATATTTCAGTACACCTTCCACCACTGCTCGTCATCAATGAATCAGTTTAACCATTTGTCGTCTAATTCAACAACGAGGAGATGAGAGTATTGCTTTATTTTTTTTCTTGCTAAATAAGACATCAGTGGTCATTTGTGTAGTTCTGTTGTGTCAAACAATCTGTCCTATTTTTTACTGCCTATTTTAACTAGTGGATCCATCTCTGAATTAGATTCTCTGTTGGATTTGTTTCTTCCTCTGACTGTTTTCTCCGTACCAACGACTACGTCTGGTCTTTGGCTGCGCTCCTCTGTCTGCTATATTCTCCAGTTCAGAACGTCGATGCCCAGTGTTTGCATTTTAACTTGCTTTCTTATTTACTTTCTTGCTTTACTTCCTCAATTGACTTTTTAAATTAGCCTACCCTTTAGTTGAATATATATATATAGTTAATTATTTAATATAATCTAAACATTTTATACCGTTTGCTTATAATTAGATGTGTACAGTATGTAATAATTTTGAAATAAAAAAAAAGTTTGAATGTATACATTTGTATGCCATTTTTACACTTAAGTTTATAAATGCAGTTATTTTATTAAAAAGGAAAAATGAATGAACTATATTTAATATTAAGCAATTCTGGAAAATTATTACTACTTATCCTGTATTCTAGGCAGTATTGATAAACTGTCAGAAAAAAAGAAACTTTAATACATATAGTAAGAACATCATCTCACTGTTGCTGAATGTTACACGACAACCCTGCCTACAGCCTTCTCATGCCTTACATTTCTACGTTGTGATAATGTAGCGAAAACGCAAGTGGCGACGTTGCCCTTGAAAAAAAAAAAAAATCCAACATTGTACAGACATCGCTACAATGTAGATGTGTTTTTTGGGTTGAGGTATAAACAATGCTGTGTGTGAGTGTACAGTGCATCCGGAAAGTATTCATGGCGCTTCAATTTTTTCCCCATTTTTTATGGTTACAGCCTTATTTCAAAATGGATTAAATAAATTTATTTCCTCAAACTTCTACACACAATTCATGGGGTATAAATGAAATAAAATCAAAAAGATTTTTTTAAATTGTTGCAAATTTATTAAAAATAAAAACCTGAAAAATAACTTGTACATAAAGTATTCACAGCCTTTGCCGTGAAGCTCTAAATTGAGCTCAGGTTTATTCTGTTTCCACAGATGATTCTTGAGATGTTTCAGCAGCTTAATTAGAGTTCACCTGAGGTACATTCAGTCGATTGGACATGATTTGAAAAGGCATACACCTGTCTATATAAGGTCCCAGGGTTGACAGTGCATGTCAAAGCACAAACCAAGCATGAAGACAAAGGAATTGTCTGTAGACCTCTGAGACAGGATTGTCTTGAGCCACAAGGCTGGGGAAGGTTGCAGAAAAATTTTTGCTGCTCTGAAAGTTCCAATGAGCACGGTGGCCTCCATCATCCGTAAATGGAAGATGTTTGGGACCACCAGGACACTTCCTAGAGCTGGCCGGCCATCGAAGCTGAATGATCGGGGAGAAGGGCCTTTGTCAGGGAGGTGATCAATTACCTGATGGTCATTCTGTCTGAGCTCCAGCGTTCTTCTGTGGAGAGAGGAGAACCTTACAGAAGGACAACCATCTGTGCAGCAATCCACCAATCAGGCCTGTATGGTAGAGTGGTCAGACGGAAGCCACTGCCTGCCTGGAATTTGTCAAAAGGCATCTGAAGGACTCTCAGACCATAAGAAACAAAATTCTCTGGTCTGATGAGACTAAAACTGAACTCTTTGGAGTGAATGCAAGGTGTTACATTTGGACAAAACCAGGCACCGCTCATCACCAGGCTAATACCATCCCTACAGTGAAGCATGGTGGTGGCAGCATCATGCTGTTGGGATGTTTTTCAGCAGCAGGAACTGGAAGACTAGTCAGGATAGAGGGAAAGATGAATGCAGCAATGTACAGAGACATCCTGAATGAAAAGCTTCAGAGTGCTCTTGACCTCAGAGTGGGGCGACGGTTCATCTTTCAGCAGGACAAGGACCCAAAGCACACCGCCAAAATATCAATGGAGTGGCTTCACAACAACCGGATGAATGTCCTTGAGTGGCCCAGCCAGAGCCCAGACCTAAATCTTATTGAACATCTTTGGAGAGATCTGAAAATGGCTATACACCGTCGCTTACCATCCAACCTGATAGAGTTTGAGAGGTACTGCAAAGAAGAATGGGCAAAAATTCCCAAAGACAGGTGTGCCAAGCTTGTGGAATCACATTCAAGAAGACCCGAGGCTGTAATTGCTGTCAAAGGTGCATCAACAAAGTATTGAGCAAAGGCTGTGAATACTTGCGTAGATGTGATTTTTCAGGCTTTTTATTTTTAATAAATTTGCAACAATTTCAAAAGATCTTTTCACATTGTCATTATGGGGTATTGTGTGTAGAATATTGAGGAAATAAATTAATTTAATCCATTTTGGAATAAGTCTGTAACATGAAAAAATGTGGAAAAAGTGAAGCGCTATGAACACTTTCCAGATGCACTGTATATCTTACCAAAGCAAGAAAGTACAAAACTATTGCTGCAAATTTAGGGCCACAGAAATCTTTAAAAAAATATTAAAATGCTACAAAATCTAGGAAAGATTATTTTGTTATACACTGCAAAAAACAATAAAAAATTCTACAATAAAATCTCTAATATATAGCTTTTTTAATAGCCAAAAATAAGTAAATAAATAAATAACATTTCTATATAGACATATATATTAGTGTTTAGGGAAAAACACACAAAAAAAATCTGCTGAATAATGTTATTTAAAGCAATCGTGAAGTGTGTAGAGTTTGTTAGCTTGTGTTCTTACTCTAGAGCGAGGTTGAGAGAAGGCACTTCCTCCAGACTGCTGCTTCTGCTGGCAGGAGGCTCATCTATGCCAGGCAGAGTCTCCCAGCTTTCTTCACTGGTGCACCTCTCCTTCTCCAGCCCAGAATCAGACGTCCACGAGGCGGACCATTCGCCCTCGCTGAATTCTGAGCTGCTGAGCAGGATACACACAAGCACGCACACACACACGTGAGGCCACCTCGTAAAAGTCAAGCTAATCCTCTTAGCTGAAGAGCCTTAGCATGCAGAATGAGCGCCCACTGAGTGCACCTTTGGCACCTTGCTCATTTCCTTATCAAGCATTCACAGTAAAGGCCCAAATTCATCCTTGACTAGCATTATGAGGGACTTTATGAGTACACTTTCAAATAGAGCATGAAAGTCCAAATTTCAATTTTGTGCAATTTTTAACAAAGGGTCTGTGAAAGGAGGGACCATTTTAAGATGAGGTTCACCCACACAAAAAACTTATTTTTTAATTAAATTAAGAATTATAAATGAATAAATGATTCTATTTGCAGTCTGCACAAAAAAGTTTGACAATGTAACGTGTTAAAATAATTCACATTAATGACATTAAATATCATGCATTCACAGTTAATGCCTAAATTTATCCTTCATTATCATAAGGATACTTGAAAGGAGTTTGTTTTTAGACAAATTTATAGTATAAATATCAAAGTAGAAAATATGTAAAAACTGAAAAAAAAAAAAACAATGTTACAGAAATACAGTGCTCAGCATAAACAAGTACACCCCTCACACATCTATATTGTAAATTCATATAGACACAAAAAAATAAATAAATAAACAATAATAATAATAATAATAATAATGAAAGAGGAAAAGCAAAAAAAAATTGAAAAAGTTACTTGAATTTTTGTAGGTTGTAATCTATTTTTGCAATATTTTGCTTGAACTTTAATTGTATTATCTCACTGGGAAATGGATAAAAATATTTATTTTCAAAATGGGGTGGTCAATTATGCTGAGCACTGTACATCACAAAACATGAGGTTATTATAATATTATGCTATATAAAGAAAAAAAAAACTAATAATGAATTCAATTTAGAAACAAAATTATTCAACTGAAAAAAAAATTATATATTATATTATAGTGCTTGGCAAAGATTAATCGAGATTAATTGTAGTCGAATTAAAAGCGCTGTGACATAATACATGTGTGTGTGTTTAAAGTATATTTATTACGTATATAAATACATGCATCCATATATTTGAGAAAATATTTATATTTAGATATAAAATATACATGTATATGATATAAATTATCTGTACATTTTAATTTCTATGCAAAAAAAAAAAAGTCGTTTTAATTTAGTTTTTATGAATATACAAAAACGCTTATGTCAAAAAAAATTTGTTTTGGATGCAATTAATCATTGCCCAGCACAAATATTATTACTAACGCTCAAAGACATGCCTTTAAATCATGAATAGTGCTAGTTGGCATCGAAGCAAAAGTGTCTCTTATTATATATTAATCCACAAACAATCTATTTATTATTCTGTACAGAGTTGTGCAATATTAACATTTTACTGAAAAGGAATCCATGCAGTGCATACTGTACCTTTCATCTGCTTTCATAGACTGCTCACATTTCTCTCCAAAATTCTCTAGATCATCCCAGATATCGTTGTCATCCTCTGCTTTAGCGTTTTCATCCTCGCTCTTCCTGTCCTCTGAATTGAGGTCACTCAAGGCCATGGCTGGAAAATTAAAGAGGAACTCATTCTCAGGGCTTGTTTGTGCGAGAAAACCTGGAGGTGCTGAGCCACACTTGTTTCTGACGGCCGAGCCTGACAAATGACCCGTTTCCTCTTTTTCCGAGCGTTTCCTTCTTTCAAGGTGAGTCTCGCTCGTCTGTTTGCGGATCTTTGGCCTCACGACCATTTCAGACTGAAATGTTTCATCGGAATTGTTTTGTTCTGTGTTTTTATGGGAAACAGCGCTTGCTGTATCCCCATAACATTTTGGAGCTCGGTCTTCAACCAAAAACATAGGTTTTACGTTTGTTTTTACAGTTCTTTGACAGTCTGGTGTGTCATCAAGATGGTCTGTTGAGTCTCTAGAAGAGGCCATTTGTTTCATTCGATTTTTTCTAAATAAACTAGAACGTGAATCGTCATACGAGTCAACATTTCCACCCAATTCACAAATACCATCAAGTCTCCAGCAAACAGCGTGAGGCGGGTCCGAACTCAAGTCTTCCTCCTCAGCGCCGCTGCTGTCAGGCTCATAGGCGTCAATGTTGATGTAACTCAGAGCTTTTGGGTTGGTCTTGTGGTCTTCGTCTATCGGCCAAACTTTGCTTTTTTCTCTACCAGAACAATGTTTTCGATCATATGGCACAACCTGGTCATTCTTTGGTCTCTTGAAATGGTTCAAGGGCGCTTTCGGGACTCTTCGCAAAGATGAGTGTTTCCTGTTGTGGCCTTCAGGATGATGTGCTGCTGCGTTGATCTCGGGCCGCACTGAATTTGTGCATGACGTTGGAAGGATAGTCTGAAGCACTGAAGAAATGTTACCCTTTGTCGCTAGAAGGAATAAGGTTCCAGTTATTACTCGTTCTCCTTCAGTAGATACAAATTAATCATTTTGTTAAGTGTGTGTATATGATTTCCAGTAAAAAAAAATAGGTTGATGGTTACATTTCCCTTCTTAACTGCACTACACTTTTGAAGTATGAGGTACAGCCTATTTTTAGAAGAGAGAGAAAAAAAAAGTACAACCTATTTTTATATACAAACACATACAATGACTGCTTGTTTTTGTTCTTGCTTTCATTACATTTAAGTGTCTCTCCAAATTATTATTACTACATTAAAAAATAAAATACTGTAATTCTTGTGAAAATCATCTGGCATTGGAACTATGAAAGTGAAAGATTCTCATGAAAAATCATCCAAAATTGAAAATTTATTGTATGCTCATGGTATTTAATGCCATATAGCTGTACATACTTTAATTTTCAAAATGAGAATTTTGAAAATGCAAATGAAAAGTTTAAGTTCTTATACTTATCCATATAAATGGCATTGAACACTTTAAAAAGGATGAAAAATAGCATCAAAAAATTGTTTTAAGTGAAGTATTTTAGGGTTATAGCATATAGCATTTCAAACTAAATTTAAAGGATTAATCAATAAACCTTAACCTTGACTGTTACAGTAAAGCTACAGTAAATATACATTTTGTGGTTGACAAAGTCTGTCAACTGTCATTCTGACTTCCATACAAATATAGTAGGTTTGAGGTTTCATAGCAATTGGTTTCATGTTTTATTAGCCATAATTTAGCAGAATGGTGTCTTTATGTGCTTTTCCCAAGTGAATGTAGGCAACAAAGTTTCATGAATATTCAACTGGGCAATGAAGACCAACAGTCAAGGTCAGGAATTTAGTTAAATAATACAAACAATAACAAAATTTGAACAAACCCATGATTGCACACATGGAAAATATGGCTTGTTTGATCATTCTTTGACACTTTGCCTTTTTAATAACACTAAATGTTGGTAACAATTAAACATCCATTATAAAAACGAGCAAACGCTGAACAGGATTGGAACAACACCATGGCGAGTAAACAATCACTAAAATAATAACTAATAAAATAATAAGCTAATAATTTGTAATAAAATTATTTTAATAGTCCTATTCATAACAGGCAGGCAAGTAAATTAAACAGAAAGATATATATTTTTCAATTGATTTGAAGACTGAAATGGGATGTGTCGTTACCTACTTTAACTACTTTTTAACAACCCTCACCATTCTGGAATATATCTGCATAATAAAGTCAGACGGGCTCCTACAGAGTTTCCGTCTACATCTTTTAAAGGTGATGAATGCACCACTCTAAAGCGGAACAACCCACACATGCATATTTCAGCTCTTTGAAATCCCTTTTACATTCCCAATATCACAAAGCTGTTTATTCACCATGAGAACCGTTACAATCTCAAAATCCTTTCATCCACTGTTGTTGATCACCGATTTCCAGTTTACTCAGGATGTGTTAGTTGAGGCATGTCATTTTAATACATTAACATAATACTTGGTGACTTCCAACAGTAAGCAAATCATACAGAATTTGATTCTAAATTAATTTAACCAATCTGTGGCACTATTAAAACTCTTAATATTTGTCCCAGTGGCAGTCATTTCCATTTTTCATCATTTATGGTTAGAAAATAGCACATATTGATTGTTGAGAAACTCTTTAGCTACATTATCTAAAGATTTCTTTTAAAAGCTGGTACATACCTATTGCCTGGCTCTTTTGATCACTCGTCCTCTCCATGTTTTGACAGTGCAAATTAGATGTGGCTCTTTGCTTATCTGTAACTGGTTTGAAACTGATATATGCGTGTCTTCTGCCGTATCTCCGGCCTGAAATGGTCTGGTATCCTCCTGCCGGTTTGGGCCACGCAGACTTGCCTGCTTCTTGACCCATTCCTGTAAAAAACGAATAAACAAAACAAAAAAAAACAGAAGATTTAAATGTTTATGCATGCTGCAGTTTTGCTGTCTGCAAGTTTAAACGCATAAACTCATTGAGTGGAGTGGATATTGAATGACTACCAATATTTTTATCATTCACTAGCTGAAACAAAACACTGAAAACTGAATTGTTTTCACAGATTTAAAATGCTTAATAAAAACATTTATATAAATAAGTTGGTTATTGTCCTTAATGTGAAACCTTAACTCACTAAAGAGTTTAGAGAACTTTATTTTGCTTCCTAACTCAACAGAATTGCATAAAATATGATAAAGATTTTGGCACTTGCCATCAGTGATGGGAATAATGGTGCTATAAATAAACAGCGTTAATAACAGTGATACTTTTTTCAATAACGAGTAATTAAATGAATGCTGTTTCCCCTTTTACAATGCCGTTACTATATGTTATACGTTAATGTTACTATACATTAATGCATGTTACTATAATTGAGAACGCTGAAGCTGTTTTCATGCGAGCAGCATCTCTCTTAGCTCTCTCTTTCTCTGTGGTGTGTGTGTGTTCGGGGCTGGGGCGGGACACATAAACAACCAGTGATGGCGATTGGTGTGTCTGTGAACGTGGTGTAAGTGAGAACGTGATGATTGGCTTAGATAGGAGTACTTTCAAACGTTTGCCAATTGCCAATCAGAGTAGTGTGGGTGTTCACACACAAGCACGCACACAGTCAGTCGCACACACACAGCAATGACCAGGAGTCAGAATGATGGCAAATCCAACAAGTTTCAAGGTAGCGTTTGCAAACTGGAAATATAAGCACTTTTTCCTTGTTGAGGTGAAAGGCAAGGTTTATGTATCATGCAACTTATGCCCAGGAAAAAAACATGCATCTCTGCGTTGGTGACAACTAATCTAATGAAGCACCTCACATAGTCACATGCCACCACAAAATTAGTGTAGTTGTGGTCTGTGAAATAAATCCTTAAAGTTCTAAACAATCTATTGTGTTTATTGTGCAACTATAGTAGTAATAATAATAATAATAATAATAATAATAATAATAATAATAATAATGTTGAATTAGTGTTTAATCAATGCTTAATATTTATTTTATAGTAATTTGACAATTAAGATTTTTGTTTTTTTAAGTATTGCGTTAAGTTACTTTCCAAGGTAATTAGTTACTTTTATAATTATGTAACCCAGTTACTAACTCAGTTACTATTTGTGAGAAGTAACTAAAATCAATTAATTATTTATTTAAAGGAACGTGCCATAAATAATAATAATAATAATAATAATAATAATAATAATATTACAAAAGCTCTTGTAAATTGTCACATTTACTGTATGCTGTTCACAATCAAAAAAAGGATGCACTGAAAAATAATGAGAAATCAATTCTGATCTAGTGGAAATGTTTGGAACATCAGCAAAAATCTTACTGAAGGCTATTTCTTCAACTACATTTATGGTTAGCTTTTTTCCCAGCTCTAATCTAAAAAAGCAGTAACATGTAACAAAAAGGTTATGAGACGGTATAAGATTCTGACGGTATGATAACCTTGGATTAAAAAAATTAAAATCACGGTTTTATGGTATTGTGATAACTGCTCTAAAATATATTCTTTTTAAATGTCAGGTTAAAAACAGGGTTTCTGCAGGTTTCCTCACGTCAAATTTAAGACTTTTTTATGCCTTTTAAAGACCATTATCAATGAAATTTCAGACTATCACAGGGCAAAACTATAATAATTTTCTGTAATCACAAGTGGATTTTTTTTTACTTGCCCAACTAAAATGTAAATTCAGTTACTTCTTAGCCACATATTTTAAATAATATGTCTAAACAAGCAAACTCTAGTTACATGTATATTTTATTAGCACAACCTTACTTTGTTTCCTAATGTTCAGTAAAATATTTTCAGAATTCTGAGGTCTAAATTAAGGTTAATATTTATTTTGAGGCCATCTACACCTTTAACTATTTTAAAATGCTATACAAAAAAAAAAGTAAGAACTGTGATTGGTTGCTTGACATGTCAGTCAGATGGTCTCTATGGTGATACCTGGCTAATAGAGACTGAAAACCACACTATTGACTTTATGTTATGGGAAGCTCCCTCAATGCCATTTATGACTTTTAACAAATAAAAACAGAACAATGTCTAAAATGGAACATGGTGTACAAGCTGAAAAATAATAGGCTGTTGACCACCCTGTTGACACAAAATAGAGCACAACGTGTCATATTACTCTGGGAACCAACTTTACATTCCACTGGAGGGAAACATAACTGGCAACAGGAAACATTGGTAATATTCAACCATGTCAAATTTGATTATTTAATCACCCAATGTGAACCTGAGAGGAGATATATAAAAGGAACAAATTTGTAATGATCTTTGCACTGATTAAATCACCATGTAACAGTACCATTTAAAACAGACAATCAACCCTTAACTTTTGCAATAATAATCATGATAGTACATATGGTCTCAGTTTTATGAAGGTTGGAGGGAAGCAGGTACAGTTCATTACTTGCTGCTGATGCGTGATCGTATTGTATCCACTTTTGTCTCAAAGGCTGGCTTTTAAGAGCTTTTTTAGCTTGCTTGCTCTACACCCTGTCGCACAACAGATTTTAGACAATGTTTTTTTCTTTTTAAATGAAAGTCAGAGAAGACGAGGCGACAGCAATAGAAAGTCAATGGAGAGGGTTGGATTGTTTTCCCCACTGGTGTGGGTGTGGCCTAAATGCACTGTCTCTATGAAAGCTGAGAGCAGTTCACACTTTCTTCCATCAATATGCAAAACAAGTTTCAGTTAAATTCCCAAAACATTACTTTAGAAAAAAACTGCACTTTCTAAAGCTAAGGTGTGCGATTTTAATATAATTATAAAATATTATTCAAGAATATAAATTGAGCAATTGCAGCATTATGGATGTAACATTTGCAGTAAAAAACCCAAAACATAAATTCAAATAGAATGTTTCCGTTAACACATTGAAACATCTATTTATATTTTCCAAAACAACTCAGTTGTTTCCAGTTGTTATGCGGATCAGAAAAATGTCAATCTGTAAACATTTTGAGTATTTTTACAATTCTGTAAAACACAAACCTACACAAAAAAACCTTGTTAGGGTTTTGCTATTTTGGTAAAGACTTAATTTTTTTTTATAGCAAGATTGACATTTGCATGGAATTGCTCAAGTACAATAAGACTCAGGTAATCACTGAAGATCGCTTGTTGTATTCTTTGTTGAATAGTAAATGCAAGCCCTGTCAAACTAAATCAATCAAATTCTAGTGCTGCTGAGTAAATGGAAACTGATGGCAAGCTTAATCATTTATTAAAGTCTTAAGCATGATTATTTATTAAAAATAAAAGTATTGTTAAAATAAAAATAAAGTACATTTATAAAATAAATAACTTTAAAACATAAGTTATTGGTTCTAGCATGCAGGTGTAAATGCATTGTCTGCCAGTCTGCAGTCACGAATTTCCAAAAAATTCCATTAATTCACTTTGGGTCTGAAATGTCAATTTGTTTGTGTCGCTGTAAAAACAAGCTATATCAAATTAGGGCTGCGCAATATATTGAAGTGAATGAAATATTGCAAATGTGCATATAGCAATATACAGACGTGAAAAATTGTTGGTACCCTTCCAGTGAAGAAGTGGTCACACAAATAATTTGAAAATGAAAACTGCAATGATTAAGAATGAAAAATTACTGAAAATTCGAAGAGAAGCATTCAGAAATGCAAACTAAAGAAACCAGCTTGGACAAAATTGAAGGGTACCAATTTTTTGTCTACATCTGTACATATTGGAATAGTTTGTCATAAATGACAAAGCATCTTTGTTTTCCTGCCATTAGTGCATCCTCTCAAAGACTTTTTAGCATATCAGGAAAAGCATTTAAATGTAAACACACATCTCTAAAAGCAAATAAAAAAACAAGCTTAAAGTTACACTTTGCTCATGTACATAGGACATTTCTGCAGTTTGAACATGTTTTGATTGTTACATTTTTTGTTTACTTTATGATTACCATTTTATTTGATTACATGGTTTCTACAGGTTTCATCAGGTCAAATTTAAGACTTTATGAAATTTTAAACCTCTAAAGGGCTAAACACTAGGATTTCACAAGGAATTTTTTCTAATGGCCAGGTTACTTCTGTTAATAGTTTTTGTTTTGATGGAAGATTATGTAAAGCGATGTGTTGCTTTAATTTTCTTTCCCTGATCAGGTAATATCATTAGGAAAATTTGTGGTAAAAATGTCTGTTGTGAATTGTATTTCTTTACAATAAAAAAAAATTTAATATAAACAAGAAGTTTCAAAATTGATTATTGGTGATTGGGTGTCAGCTCAATATGGTAGCTTTACTTGGACATAAGAAAATTAAGACTGGTTTAAAACGATTTAAGACCTACAGCCCCATATTTCGGAGAATTTAAGACTTTTTAAGGACTAAAATTTTGCTTTTGAAATTTAAGACTTTAAGACCCCACAGACACCCTGGATTATGATTTATTTTAATGTTTATTGCAAACTTTTCGGCTTATTTGTGTGGTGTTCTGTGTCGGCTATTGCTGTGAACCAAAATGCCCCTGAGGGTCAATAAAGAAATTCCGATTCAATTGTTTTTCTTCCTTAAAAAAATTAGTACTGATTTTATCATGGATGCAGAAATATGACCAAGCAATCAAGCCATGTTGAGAAATCATTAAGATGACGTAGAAGTAACCTGACTATGTTCAAGTGCTTTTGTTTTTCTGATTGTTGTACACGTTTTCAGTTTGATGAAACTATACCAGTGGAGCAAATTGGTGGTAGTATTTTATTTAAGGTTTATTTACATTGTTAAAATGTCTGATTTGTTTTATGCAACAGTTAAAATTGGCTGTTCACATTTAGAAGTTGAATTGATGCTTTCTTTACCCTAAAATGATATGAACATTTATTTTGGTTATAATTAAAAAAAGACAATTTTATTATATTGAATACTGCATTATTTAGCATCTTAACATCGTACAGCCCTAATGGAAACACTCTAAGGAAAAATGGTACAATGTTGTAACAAAGGAGGTATGTTTTTATGGAACAGAATTTTACCTTAAGTCAAACTAATTTGTACCATTGTTGTTTGTCTTTTCAAACCTGCACATACAATATTGTACCTTCAAAGGTACAAATGTAATCCATGCAGGTACCACTACAGTGACAGGACACTACTTTAACAGTGTCAAATGTGTTCCTTCAAGAACTATTTAAAGGCATTTTGCTACAGTATATCCAAAATGTGTCCATTTATTTTCAGTAAATATAAAACAATGTTTCAGTAAAAAAAAAAAAAAAAGTTTCTTTTGTGTGAATACACATTTTCAGTTTACAATAAAGAATAAAAAATACTTTAACAAATCAAAAGATCTATTTTTTGTTAAACATTTCACAACACTTTTCACAAAAATGTTACAGAAATACATTCTTTCATGTACAATTTAAAACTTTTTTCTCCAGTGTTTACAAAATACCTTTGTAAAGTTAATTTAATTTACTTAATTTTAAAATAGAAATATAATTATGCACAAGTATTGTAACGAGATATGCACAATGTTTGATTAGTTTTACAATAGTAAAATGTCTGCATGAACACTTTGCATATGCAGGACTTTTGCCAGCTCACGCAAGTAGTGGAAAGCAAATGCCAAACGTTGCAGATATCAATAATGAAAATGTATTTATAAGAAAATGCTTACCAAATGTTTATTAAAAATGCCTTACATGTTTAGTTTACAATACTTGTAGTTTTATATTTACAGTTGTTTTGTATTATAGAACTTAATAATTAATGTTTATGAGTTTATTTTAAGATATGCTTTTAAATGATGATTCATGTTTTAATATGGAAATTATTCATAATTTATTCATCACTTTGACTTTCCAGTCATATTTATTTTCAAAGATATTGTAATAAAGGAGTTGTCTAACACTTATGTACCTTTTTATGAGAACAATTGTGTACCTTCATTTCAATTGTAGCATAAAAAGGTACAAAGCAGCATCATAAGAGTGCTTTTCTGTACCATATAAGGTCCAGCTTTTACAAAAGTACAAAACTGTTCCTTAAGGAACATTATTTGTACCACCATGTACCTTTTTTCTGAAAGTGTACTTACAAATACCTACAAGTTATGGTGATAAGATTCACCATTTTGATGCAGAAAATGCACCTTATTTTATAAGTATTGTTTAAAAGCTTTATTAAATGCATGCAGTTCAGGTTTCGGGGTTCTACTAATGAACAAATGGATGTAAAACGTAGGAAATACCCCATTGTGCAATGCAGTGTTACTCCAGAACCAGGATTAGGAAGAATTAAAGCTTTCTAACCTATGACAGGTCACATTAGTGTTTATCAGAATGCTATGCCTGCAGTTCTTTAGCACAGGGCAACATATTAATGTTGTCTATGGAATATGCAGCAAAAGCATTACATCCGTCAACATTACGCACTTATGGTGCTTGACACATCCTATCGCTTGTCACACTACCTAGAAGAAAACAGCTACGATTAACACAATATACAGTTGCATAAAATAGTTTACTATCTAAAGATCCACGCAAATCTTGTGACACATATCATCATCATCTGGATCAAATCAATCGACTGCGGGCCCTGAGACAAGTTCAGCGCAGCTAACAAGCTAACTAATATTTGTCGACAAGAGCTGCTGCCTCCGGGGCCTAGATTTTAACGTCTGTCAACACGTTAAATCTTCCAATTTCACGCAGAAACCTCATACAGTGCGTTAGTTCATAAAAAGTGTCGTCTGTTAAAAGACTGTACCTGTGTTCCTGGATGTCTCCCGTGTCACAACTAACTCTACGAACGTCACCACGAAACTTAAGAGTCACGTGACGTGTGTACGCCAATCAGCTGTGAGCTTCATTGCCCGTATTATAATCGGGCGCAGGAAGGCAGCTGTAAACCAACTGCAACACCACGTGTGCAATTTAAAGCCCACCTGGGAGAGAGAAAGCAGACGGGGGCAGGATGAGGTGGGATTTTACTGGACAGTTTATTATCGGATAAGACATTAGATTAAAGAAGTGTTTGGACTGACACTGGAAATGCTAGTTCGAGTTGGATTAATTGTATGAAACCGAGAAGGCATTGATTTCCAATGCAACATTTACCAGGTACTTCATAAAATATTAAATTAATGTCTGGATACCAAGAACTTACTTTTTTTTTTTAATACAGGAAATGTACAGCACTTCTACAACATTATAACAACATTATAAATCTAATGATACAAGCAAACATGTTACATAATAAATTTGATTTTCAACTTAATATCTAATTATTAATTTACTAAGTTTCAGATTATGATTGTTGATTTAATTAACAATGAATAAAGGTATATTCATTATTATAGATCAATTCTTACATTTAATAAACTACTAAAACTACAACCCCAAATCAAAAAAGTTGGGACAGTAAGGAAAACGCAAATTTAAAAAGAAAGAAGTGATTTCCAAATTTACTTTGACTTGCATTTCATTGCAGACAATATAAACACAAAATATTTCATGTTTTGTCCGGTCAACTTAACTTCATTTGTTAATATACATTCTTTCCTGTCATTCAGACCTGCAACACATTACAAAATAAGTTGGGGCAGGAGCAATTCAGGGCTAGTAATCAAGTAAACTGATCAAATAATGATGTGATTTGAAACAGGTGATGTTAACAGGTGATTGTAATTATGATTTGGTAAATCCAGCAGCATCCAACAAAGGTCTAGTTCTTTAAGAACAAAGATGGGCAGAAGATCCCCAGTTTAACAATAAATACGAGAGAAAATAATTGAAATGTTTAAAAACAATGTTTTTCAACGAAAGATAAGAAGACATTTGGATATTTCACCTCCAGCAGAGCATAACATAATTAAAATGTTCAAGGGATCTGGAGAAATTCCAGCATGCAAAGGACAAGGGCCCAAGCCTAAGCTGAACGACTGTGATCTCTGGTCCCTCAGGTGGCACTTCATCAGGAATCCTCATTCATCTATAAGCGATATCACCACATGGGCTTAGGACTACTTTGGCTAACCTTTGTCAATTATCACAATAAGTAGTTACATCCACAAATGCCAGTTAAAACTGTACTGTGCCAAAGGAAGCTCTATGTTAACAGTGTCCAGAAGTGCCTTCGACTTCTCTGTGCTCAGAGGCATCTGGGATGGATCATAATCAGTGGAAACGTACTGTGGTCAGATGAATCAGCATTTCAGGTGTTTTTTGTGAGAAATGGACGCCGTGTGCTCCAGACCAAAAAAGAAAAGGATCATTCAGAATGATTCCAGCAACAAGTCCAAAAGACGGGGTCTGTCATGGTATGTTTTTACCCATTAGCATTCTCCATACTGTACCAACTTTATCTGATTTGGGGTTTTACATTAGTTATTGTTTTTTCTATACATTTTTACATTAAAATAATAAAACATTGACTAATTATTAGCAATACATTTGTTACTATTTTTACTAACCTTTGTTATTGTTAGTGTTAATAAAAAACAGCTGTTTATTAATTCTAGTTTAGGTTTATTAAATTTATCAGATACCACTTTGAGTTTTAACAGTTTAGGCCTATAGATTTGAAATGTTTAAAGTCCCCAGGAAATCAAAACTAACCATCTGATTTTGTTAGCTTACATTGCTAGCTTTGTGGTGAATAATTCATTTGTGCATGTCATTAAGAAAAAAAAATGTTTGCCTTCTAAAAATGCACTCTCTGTTTGTTTTTCAGTTACATAAATAGATTACGTGATTTTGAGGTAACGGACAAGGCTAACGCTGCTCCAACTGTCAGTTTTGACAACAAACAGAAATGGTGAGCAGGAGGAGTCTGTTAGGTTGTGATAACTCTTCTAAAACCCCCTTTCTGATCTTTCGGAATGAAATGCATACTTTACTATGTCCAGTCACCCCCACTCCCCCAGTAAAAAGATAGCCCACTGTTTGCTCATTTAAAAATTCGAACTGGATCACATTACGAAAACAATCGCTGCAGCTTCCGGTTCACAGGGACTTTGAAATTAAAATTAACTGAACCTAATATCCTTTATGAGATTTTTTTTCATTATTAGCTATTGTTCATGTTGTCAAATGTGCGGCAAGTTAAGAAATAAACCTGCAAATAGAAAATTACTAACTAACTGACAGGAAATGAACAATTAATGTTAAACGAAAGGTTATTTTAATCTCTTGTTAGCGAGAGTTACTTTTAGAACAACTGTAGCAAGTATGATAGACTAGTAAAGTATTAAGGCTGTAAACAGGAAGCAGCTGCATTTGTGACTGTTTTGGAGTCCCCAACACATTTCCATTGTGGCCTGTGCAATTTGAAGAATGTTTCTATATTAGCTTGTTGTCAAATTGAAGACGTGTTTTTATTTCTCAATTTGTTAGTGTTTAATGTGTTAGTGAAAAATCTTGCAAGCATGTTTCTGTATTTTCCTGTGTTGTGAAAATTTGATTGGACTTCAGTTGTCAAGATATTGAAGACATTCTCTCAATTCGTAAGTCCTTTTCTATTTGTATGTATTTTTTTCACTTGCAGTGCGTTTGAGTTCTTTCGACCCCCATACAGAATTAATTGCAAATATATTGAAATATGAAACAATACCAGTTATTAAATAAATAAATGTTTTGCTCTCATTAGACCCAAACAAAATCTGCACCCGCAGAAATCCACATATTTTCCCTGATTTTAAGCCTATCATTCGACATATTTAATTACTTATGTAAAAGTGTGTAAAAATATAGTTATTCATTTTTTATTTTAATTTCAGTGTGACTATCAAATAATATGCAAATATTTTGATAATTTACAATACAATGTGTAGAGTAATATTTTCTGTCTTTTAATGGATGTATTATATGAGACCTGCTGTAGCTTTGTTTATTAAACAAGTGTTTCTAATTGTATGTAAATTTTAAACCTTCAAAAATGATTATCGTTTTATTTTATGTGTAGGTTGTCAGCTCCTACTCTCTCAAAATCTTTCTACATAAATCAGCATATTTTTACAAAATTCTGTGCATAAGTAGCAAAAAGAGGTCAGCAGATTCTATCTTATTATCAATCCATATTTCAGTAGGATGCCCTACAATAATATATGTGTGCATATACATTAGATTACATAAACTGCATATACCCTCTTGTAAACGTACATATCCACTGCATATGTTCATTCATCCATTTTCTTTTCGGCTTAGTCCCTTTATTAATCAGGAGCCGCCACAGTGGAATGGACCACCAACTTATCCAGCATAGGTTTTATGCGGCGGATGCCCTTACAGCCACAACCCAACACTGGGAAACACCCATACACTCTTGCATTCACACACATACACTACGGATATTTTAGTTTATTCAATTCACCTATACCGCATGTCTTTGGACTGTGGGGTAAACCGGAGCACCCGGAGGAAAACCCACACGAACACGGGGAGAACATGCAAACTCCACACAGAAATGACCTAGTCGGGTCTCGAACCAGCGATCTTGTTGTGAGGTGATCGTGCTACCCACTGCGCTATCGGGACACCCCCACTGCACATATACATTTGTAAATTTATGATATACATATCTATTTGTAATTCCTAATTATACTAAATAACAATCTGTATGTTATGTTTGTGTCTATTTGCACATTCCTGATTATTGATAGTAACCTGTACATTATGTTCATCTATTTGTAAATCTCTAATTATAGATAATACAAATTGTTTATTATGTTTATAGTATATCCATCTTTAAATATTTCCCATAGTTTTCTTTAAGTGCACTTATAACTTATATCCTGCAGTTACTGCTATTGCACTTTTAGACTAAACTTTTAGACCTAAACTCCCTTTTGTGAATAATTGAAACTAATCTAATTAGTCAGTACCAAAGACAAAACTAGAACTAATCTAACCAAAAAAAGTAAGATAACTGTCCAAAAATGATTACACCGAAATTGATATGTAGGGGAGAAAAATATTAAATAAACAAAAATAAAATAGAACAAAACACCCAAATTAATATGTAGAGGAAAAAAAATAAAATAAAAATTAAACGAGAAAAATAACAAACTAGGAAAAATCAAGAAAAACAAAAAATATATATTAAATTCAGTTGAAATTTTGTAGTTTGTATTATTTGCTGTTGTAATAGTTCATTTAAATTTAAATGTGTTATCTCTCTGTTCAGTGACCAAACTCCTCTTTAATATATTTATTCATTCATTCATTCATATTCTTTTCAGCTTAGTCCCTTTATTCATCAGAGGTCGCCAAAGCGGAATGAACCACCAACTTATCCAGCATATGTTTTACACAGCGGATGACTTTTGCATTCACACCTATGATTCACACTGGGGAGAACATGCAAACTCCACACAGAAACGCCAACTGACCCATCTGGGGCTCGAACCAGTGACCTTCTTGCTGTGAGGCGATTGTGCTACCCATTGCACCATCGACACGCCGTTTTGTTTAAAAAGTTTACATAAAAAAGTAACATACATGTATAATAAAAACACAGTAAATAGTAGTAGTAAAAAAGATATTTATATATAATAATAAAATATAAATAATATATCATATTATTCATACATATAAACAACAACAATAATAATAGTTCAGAATAAGCTGTACATTTAACAATCAACATTTTAGGATAAAACAGTAATAATAATCAATATATTTACAATGATTTACTATGATGAAGCAACAAAACCAGCCTAGAATTTTGACTGAAATGTTCACTAAGACAATCGGTTTCACACAATTGATTTGTGTTGGGACAACATAAAGGAATTAAGTTAGCTTTTTAGTATTTAGACATTTAAGTGGATTGAACAAAAAACAATTTAGTTGTTGCGTTGTGTTGTTTCAGCTCATTTTACATAAGTAGGTAGCTTGAACAAACAGCAAACGTAATTTAAGTGTATGAGCTCACCTGAGTTTTTATGTGTGTGTTGTGTGAGTGATGTGTTCACTCGTTAGGCGGCGCAAGTCCACGCTCACTTTTGCTCTGTCGGAGGCACAGTAGTGAGTGCAGGAAGGGGGCAGGGTTGGCGCTTTTCCTTTGCCTGTAAGACCGTCACAATTTGCTGAATCACACAAACTCTTCCGCATCGTCAAAACTTTGAAGACATATCGCATTGGATTCAGTCCGTGGACGCACACCGCGACATTTCTTCCACCGCGAGTCAGAGGGAAGGGAAGGTGTCCCGATCCGCGCAACTCCTCTTCCTGGCGAGAAGAGCTTTCTTTTTCACTTCTGCCTTCTGTCACCTACGGGACCACCGCTCGACACAAGCCTTTAAAAGTTTGCCTTTGGTGTGAATGTCCTGGACTCGTCTGAGAAATGAAGCTCAGCAGACAGTTCACAGTTTTTGGCAGTGCCATATTCTGTGTGGTGGTATTTTCGTTGTACCTGATGTTGGATCATATTGATCACAGCAAAAACCCGAACGGAGAGAGGATTCAGAACGTAAGTACCGACCGCTGTTTTATGATTGACGTTGTCCATAAATTTTGCCTGTGTTCAGACTGCTGAACTCGGTCGTTATGGGCTGAATAAAATACACTTTATAGTAGTTTGAACTGATCATTTGATGGTAACATTCCAAGTGACATTACTGTATTAAAATAATACACATGCACAAAATTAAAATGGCTGTAATCGGTAACCGCATTTTCCATATCTCTACTACTTTTATCATGTGACTTTTGTTTGTAATTCATTCATATGAATCTAGAAACTCTTGAAGTCGAATTAAAAGAGAGATTAGTTTAGATTTGGACAGTGAACTGATCTCAAAGGTCATTTCCTTGCTGTCCTCAGCGCCGGTAGTTGTTTTAAAAATAAAAAATTCTCCAAATTTCTTCGAACTGCAAACATTAAACAAACTAGTCGTTTATTGTAAATACCATAATGTTTTTTTTATTATACTATAGAAAGGTACTTGAACGAATCTGTGACAATTCTGTAGCTGTACTATAGTAATATAAACAAATTACCCAATACTGTATTTTTTTTTACTATTATTGAATATACTAAAGTGTACACCACAGTTTACTGTAGTAAATCTGCAGTATTAAGTTTATCAGTAATTAATACTACAGTTTGCTGTAGCATTCCTCAGAGGAATTAAATACTGTAATATATAGAGTACAGTACACTCAAAAATATATTTTTTTACTTGTTCAAATTACTGAATTAAAACAATTCTTGAGCTTTCATTGGGACAACTTTTTTATGTTCAATCCACATAAATTTGTTAAAAGTGTTAAGTTAACTTAATCGATTTGTTGGAACAACATGAATGAATTGTGTGGAACCCTGGATTTTTTTTTACAATGTACAGTAGTACACTCATGTAGTATGGTTCAGTAAACACTAGTATTTTTTATTTCTTTTTAAAAAATAATTTTAGGGTGATGGAAGTTATAAGATCAGCCTTGTTGAGTACAGTGTTTATTGGTTGGTTTGTGATGCATTAAAAAAGTATGACCTACATGACCTGACAAAAGTCTTGCTTATCCAAGTTTTAGGAACAACAAATAATAACATGACTCCTAGTTGATAATTTGGTATCAGAAGTGGCTTATATGAAAGGCAAAGGTTTCTAGATTACACTTATTTTACCAAAATAAAACATGATCATGCCTTGATTTTTAATAAGGTCTGACTTTGCTTACACAAAAGTCTCGTCACTTAACAGAAATAATGTTCAGTATAGAATATAAAGTCATGGTGTAGTGGAAAAATAATTAATATTGTGCATGACCCCTATTAGCTTGGACGACTGCATCCATACATCTCTGCAACGACTCAAATAACTTATTAACAAAAAAAGTTATCTGGAATGGCAAAGAAAGCGTTCTTGCAGGACTCCCAGAGTTCATCAAGATTCTTTAATGCCTCCTCCGTCATCTTACACCAGACATGCTCAATAATGTTCATACCTGGTGACTGGGCTGGCCAATTCTGGAGCACCTTGACCTTCTTTTCCATTAGGAAATTTGTGGAGGCTGAAGTATGAGAAGGAGCACTATCCTGCTGAAGAATTTGCCCTCGCCTGTGGTTTGTAATGTAATGGGCAGCACAAATGTCTTGATCCCTCAGGCTGTTGATGTTGCCATCCACTAGCAAGCCCCTACACTAAATGTAACCCCAAACCATGATTTTGCCTTCATCAAACTTGACTGATTTCTGTGAGAATCTTGGGTCCATGCGGGTTCCAATGGGTCTTTTGCAACAGAAAAATCTACCTTCTTCCACTTTTCCAAATGATCAACTAGAAGTCAAGTTGTCTTTTGTTGTACTTACAACTCTGATCAACAGCAAGACTTTTGTCGGGTAGTGTACAGCATGGATCAGTCCAGTGGCAATGCTGAGGCTGCCATGCCCACGTCACACTTACCCTGTAAATGTACTATATACAAGTATGTGTTTTGTCTGCTTCCTTTATTTTTTTTATTCAAATAATTGTTATTATTGAATGTGTAATTGGACCGGTGGGGGGAAGACCTGGTCCAGACCCTACTTCACACACACCTCTAGCTGTATATTTGAAGATGTCACAAGGAACGAAGGTGGAGAGAGAGAGAAAAAAAAAATAGTAATAATAAAAATAAATAAATGGAAACAAATTGAACAAGAGAGGAAATGAATAAGTATGTAAAGAGAGAATTATGATGTGGGAAAATACTCATTAAAATTAATAATAAATGTTTTTGTTTTGTTTCTATATTATAGAATATTTAATTAGATTTAATATTAGACACAGTTTCTACCTCTTCCTGACCCCCTCACCCCTCCCATCTTGTTTATGTACTACTGAAGTTGTTGTTAGGGAATGTCTTCAGACAAAGAGGATCTTCAATGGAGACATATTCTATTAATACGATTTTCCAAGATGAAATATGAATTGTATTTCTTGATTTCCAGTTGTTATATAAATTACTATAGTATTTTTTGTATCATGGGTACTTACAAAGTGTACAAATAACCTACTTTTATTATGTTCTCTGTTAGCATTTATGAGTTTCCTGCACCTGAAGAACACAAAATGGTTTAATTTGATTGAAAAATGTTCTTTCTGTTAAGCTAGTCTTTTCCTGGACTGGAATCTAGATCATTGTAATTTTTTTCTTATGTATAACTATATAACTAATATCCTGGTGAACACTGGTTTGAGGATGTTGTGTGCAAATACAAATTATATTTTCAAAATCTGTAAGCCTCATAAACAAAGTCAGCAATGTGCTTTTAACAGGGTATCAGCAGGGTCTTAAAATGTCTCAAATTTTAATTTTAGGCCTTAAAAAGTCTTAAATTCACTGAAATATTGTCTCGTAGGTCTTAAATCTTTTTAAATGTGTCTTACTTTTCCTTTGTTTATGTAAGACTACCTAATGGATCCAAAACACATCCAATCACCAGCAACACATCTCAATAAAAGATTTAGCAAAACTACTTATAACTGATATTATAACTGTAGTCTGTTGTGCAAACATTTATTTATTATTTTTTTTTTTTGTAAGTTATGTTGAACCAAAATGTGTGTATACAACTAAGGTCTGCTTGTTTTGACATATTATTTAAAATATGTGGTTAAAAAGTGACTAATTAGATTTTTGTCCTGCTGGGCAATTAAAAATACTTAGCATCTAGCCCTATATAATTCTGAAAAGCTCTTAAAAAGTCTTAAATTTGACTTGGTGAAACCTGTAGAAACCCTGTTTAAGTAATATGTGTTTGTGTTGAGTAGTGGCCGTTATGTCATTGTCTGTATTTTGCACTGAAGTTCTTCATAATCCTGCTCAGGTCAGTGTTAAAGGTGTTACTCAGAGTTTTTTCTGTGTTCTACAGGGGCAGCTTGGTATTCTGCAGGACAAAATAGACCACTTAGAGAGACTGCTTGCGGAGAACAATGAGATCATCGGCAACATAAGAGACTCTGTAATTAACCTGAGGGAAACCGTGAAAGATGGCAAGATGTTTCCTGAAGGGAACATGAGTCAGGGGAATTTGGAATTGCTGCCCCCTGCTCCTGCGCTGCTCCCTATCCTCTCGGATGACTGCCAGTTTGCAGGACGGACCTACTCGAAAGCTGCAGATGGAGTACAGGTATAGAGGGAAAAGACATTTTAAGATTAAGTGAACCAATTGTTTACTTTCAGAGCTCAACAATGAGAATTTCTTCTTCTTGCTGTGTTAGGGCAGTGGTTAAAATTTGGTTCTTGCCATCTTAATATAACCACAAAAAATTGCAACTTTTTTTAATCAACATTAACAAATATACTGTTGATGTTAGAATTAATAACTCTCTTAGCTTTCTAATAACTGATTTCTTTTGTTTTTGCCATGATGACAGTTCATAATATTTTACTAGATATTTTTCAAGACACTTCTATACAGCTTAAAGTGACATTTAAAGGCTTGCTAGGTAATTAGGTTAACTAGGCAAGATATGGTAATGAGGCAAGTCATTGTATAACGATAGTTTGTTCTGTAGAAAATCAAATATTGCTTAAGAAGGCTAATAATATTGACCTTAAAATGGTTTTAAAAAAATGTAAAACTGTTTTTGTTCCAGCCGAAATAAAACAAATAAGACTTTCTCCAGAAGAAAAAGTATTATAGGAAATACTGTTAAAAATCCTTGCTCTGTTAAACATAATTTGGGAAATATTTGAAAAAGAAAATGAAATTTACAGGAGGGATAATGATTCAGACTTTAACTGTGTGTATATACAGTTAAAGTAAGAATTATTAGACCCCCTTTGATTTTTTTTCTTTTCTTTTTTAAATATTTCCCAAATGATGTTTAACAGATTCAGGAAATTTTCACAGTATGTCTGATAATATTTTTGCTTCTGGAGAAAGTCTTATTTGTTTTATTTCAGCTAGAATAAAAGCAGTTTTAAATTTTTTAAAAACCATTTTAAAGTCAAAATTATTAGCCCCTTTAAGCTGTATATTTTTTCAATAGTCTACAGAACAAACCATTGTTATACAATAGCTTGCCTAATTATCATAACCTGCCTAGTTACCCCAATTAACCCAGAAGTGTCTTGAAAAATATCTAGTAAAATATTATTTACTGTCATCGTGGCAAAGTTAAAATAAATCAGTTATTAGAAATAAGGTATTAAACTATTTTGATTAGAAATGTGTTGAAAAAATCTTCTCTCCGTTAAACAGAAATATGGGAAAAAATAAACAGTCAGGCTAATAATTCAGGGGGGCTAATAATTCTGACTTGAACTGTATATAGTCATGAATAATTGAAATATAATTCGGAATATATAAGTACATACATTTAATATATTATTATTACGTTTTTTTTTAAATACATGTAATTCTACTAATATGTTACAATATTACTGTTTTTACTGTATTTTAATCTAATACATTTTGCATTGCTGAGCATAATAATCTTTAGAATATATTACAGAACTCTTATATGGTCATAATTTTTTTTAGGCTGTATTTAATGAAAAGAATGGTTCTAAGGTATTAACACGCATACATGTTTACACATTAACTACAATACATCTAATAGTACAACATTAATGTATGAACAACATCTAAAATGTAAATTATCTATATATGAGCAACTTTACAGACCTACAAAGGAATCTATTTGAATACTAAAACTGTGGTTAGTAAATCGTATGTTAATTAGATTGTATTCATTTGTCATATCAGTGTCATTATATTTCAGTCACGTTTATTAAATGCAGTTGACTCATTTGCTTAATATGAAATGATTACATTTTGTTCTGTTCCAAACAATCGGAGGATTACTTAATGATCAAAATGACTACACTTTAAACCCTTAAAATGAATAACATTTAGGCAGTTGTTAAATCATTACTTATAATAAAATCTTATAATTTTGAGTGCTCTGGGGCACAAAATGCATATATCAGTCATGCTTTTTTATTTTGTGCCTATTGGAAGAAGCAGAAATGATAATTAAAGAGGGAAATTGTTACTAAAATTATGCTATTTTAGCATATTTCAGAATAGATTTTCCACATAGTTTAAATACTAGTACTTTAGATAAAGAATGAGACCAGGGGTCTGTTCTTCATACCTTGCTTAGATGATCTAAGATGATTTGACATATTCTGGATCTTTTATTCTTGATAACTGATCTCTGGCTAATTTGGTTCTTCAAACAAGTTCGCGAATCAGATGAAAATGTCTGCATGAACTGATCTGTGATCTCTGTGTGTGTTGTGAATGACAGATATATTGATCCTTGAAATCATGATCAGCAAAGTTTGGCTGGCGGCACAGCAGTGTAATGACATAATTTGATTTTATTCAGTTATCCATGTGAGCAAAATTACATAAAATTCATAGTAAACAGTTTGTTAAATATGATACGCACTAACTTTCTACCTTTTTTGTGGGCTGCAGGGTTTACACATTCATGTGAGTCAGGATCATTTAGCAATTTATTTAGTTTTACATTTAGAGCGGATTTTCTTTATTATAGTAGCTGAGGTCTATTCAAGTTTCTTAATCGGCGTAAGTAAAACTGGCTGTTCAAATTATTTTTGATAAAAAAAAAAGCATTTTGTTGTGGGTAAAGGTATCTGCATCAAATCACTGTCATATTAGCTGTCAAAATATGTGCATAACTGCATAAATTTTGCATGTTTATTATCTTACACAAATAGTACTTAAGTTGGTATCGTTAAAATAGTACGCGTTTGTCTAAAAAGGCCATTTACCTATTACTATTTACCTTTTTCCCAAGTCTATGCAACTACTGTAAGAAAATATTAGAATTCTGTACTTTCAGTATTACCTTTGCTTGAAGTGACCCAATCTAATCTTGTTCATATGAAATAAGCCTGCTCCCGAGCAGGTTTGAGCTACCAGAACTGTTGGTATGACTCTCGGATGAGTTTTGAAGAACAAAACGATCCTGGATCGTGTCAAATCTTCAACAACCAAATCCAGCTAGTTGAGTAATCCACGTATGACTTCTGGTCGATTAAGTTGTTAAAATAATCTTCCTCCAAACCAAAATGTTATTATAAATTATAATTAAGATGTACACAGCAACACCATATTAACAGCATACTGGTAAACCACTTTAAAAGGTGAACCAGGAAGAGACTCATTAATTCAAAAAGAAAGCTGTATAAGCAAACAGAGAAAAATCAATTGTGTACAGCCCTCTTGAAAAGTGTAAAAACTTCCTAAAAGTCTATTTTTCTGAGCATTATTAGAGTAAATATGGATAAATTAGTGCTAGAGAGACCCCACTGGCTGCTCTAAGGAGGTTGAGAAACATCTTCTGAATTTTTGTCACTGACAGCTGACTGATTTTTGCATATATTTGCATATGTGCTTTTGCATATGTTATTTTTATTGCCAAACTGGATTTTTATTGTGTTTTTTTTTTTTTTGTCACGTAGAAAAACATTGCCTTCTAAAATACATTTTTCCCCTCACAAACACCAGTGTTGTGTGGTGTTTGTCAATAGTTACATTACATTCCCATCAAAATCATTGTCTTTGAGTTGATGCAGGAAACGCTTAAAAGATGACTTGGAGCTGAAATGAATGATGGTCACATTCCCATTGGAAGGTTTTATCTGAATGATCAGAATTTAATCTGTATTTAAATGCAATTTAGCCGATTTAATCAAAATCGAGGTAAAGTGTTCAATTAATTGAGGTTTTGATTTTTAGGTCATCACATTAATCTACCCTAATTAATTAAAAAAGTTCATGTATCTGAAACGTATAACAAAATGTACCCTAAATAATGTATTTCAGATTGTGAAAATGAAAAGGAGATACAACCAGATCCAATAATAGCAATATTTGGTGTGACACCTGAAAACCTTGCACTACCAGCAGGTCAATTAAATGCACTAGCTTTCTCCTCTTTGTTGGCCTGAAGGCTTATACTTCTGCAGTGGAAGTCAGCTAAACCACCAACACATACTAATTGGGTAGAAAATATTATAGCGTATCTAAAGCTGCACCCAAGGCTCAAATAATAGATTCTTCAAAGTTTGGAGACCATTCCTGACATATTTTAAGAACAGATTTATTCCCCCCAACCCACCCCTGAATTTATTTATTTATTTATTATTATTTCTCTTATTTTCTACTGTTTTTTCATGTACTTTGTTCTTGTATATGTATATGTTTGAGTTGCTCTGTTAAGATCTTTAGTTTGTTATGACTGTTAACCAGTTTTTCTGAAAAATTCAATAAAAAGACTTGTCTACTACAGATTGTGAAAAATTTTGACAGCCCTCTGGTGCATTTGTCATCTGAAACGTGCAATGAAATGTACCCGGAGCAATGAATTTTATGTTTTTCAAAAATGTCGGCTAACGCACATATTTCCAATGAGCTTAAGTTGGAACTATGACAGTTAGCCTCTGTTAAAAATGATGTTCTGATGTGCTTTATTTCAGATGCTGGATGTCTATGATTTGCTTAGGTTTGATAACCCTGATGGTGGGGTGTGGAAACAAGGCTTTGATATCTCTTATCAAGAGAATGAATGGGACAGTGAACCACTTCAAGTCTTCGTTGTGCCCCATTCGCACAATGACCCCGGTGAGTCACAGCGTTTGTTGACCATTGTCATGTGTTTAGTAATCAATAAGAAGGTGATCAGGTCTGATATTTATATGTATGTGATGATGTTTATTATGCACTTCTGTAATTGATCGAGGGCTGGTATTTTGATTTGGATTGAGTGTATGTTAAATGACAGGAAGAGCGTGAGCAATTAACAAGTCGACAAGTCACTTCAAGTCGATCAAGACTTCTGAAGGCAGCTACTTTTGTCTGAAATAACAATTAAATTGAAATTTTCCTAGAATTTCCTCTTCAAATCTCTCTTCCACTTATAATATTTGGGTGTTTTGTAGAGCTGAGTGATTCTAATAAATAACATTTGAATCATTTTTGATATTAAGCTACATCTACTGTACATGCATTTGTGAGGATAAAAAGTGTGAATAAGTTATGTGGTTTTGTCTACTACTGTACAGTACATATTTTCGAGCATGCGTAATTCTGGTGTATTCAGCATCTGTCATCTACAGTATATGATGACAGATTATGAAGAAAAGATGACAGATATATTATTGCATAGTAAATGGTACTTTCTTAAAGTTATTAGTCAAAAATATTTTTATTGTTTTATTGAATATCATACAGCTAACCAATGTTTCCATAATAAAAAAAAACGTTAAAATTATTTAAAATTTAAATAGAAATTCAGTGATTTGTAGTAAATGAATTGTTATCAGTTTTTCCTCAGCTCATGCTATTAACCTTTTTTTAGATGTAGTTTGGTGTTGCTTTTTATACTTCTCTTTTTTAAATAAAGATAATTAAGTTAAAAAAAATACTTAATTAAAAATTAACGGCATCGATTGGTCGCATGTTTTGCAGTTGTCCTACAATTGTTAATTATTGCATTTCAAATAATATCAGAAGCGGTGGGAAAACAAGTATACACCGGACCTATTTTAGCTATTCTTGGTGTCAGTGATGATGCAGAATATTCTAATAATCTACGTACAGTGATTAGATTTATAACCCTTTTGGCACATAGATTAGTTTTACTGACTTGGAAACGAAAAGATCCTCCACGTTGCTCCACATTAATAAAAAATATCATGTCTTGCCTGCAACTTGAGAAGCTAAGACTTTCCCTTAAAAATAAAACTAAGAATTTCCATGTAATATGGAATCCATTTATTGAGTACTTTAACAAGAGAGCAGTGATTAAACCCTAGTAGAAACACCTCAAATTCCCCCCTTATTTAGGTTTTTTATTATTATTATTTTTTTCTATTCGGTTTTTTATTCCCCCCACTTTTTTCTGTATATTTTTTTAGTTCTCTTATACATATAATAGTAACATGATGTTACAACTTTTTTTAAAAAGGAAAAAAGTTTACATATGTAAAAGTTATAATTTGTACTGATGTAAAAAAATACAATAAAGAGAATGTTAAAAAAATGACTTAATTAAACAAAAGTTTTCATAACAAATTTGTTTGTTCACCCTTAAGTCATACTATTAAATGTACAAAAAACTATTCAAGAACAACTTATACCACATGTATGCAATAGTCATGTACACCTGTGGCCTTATAAGCATGTATAAAGAACCCTACATATAATTAGATATGTTTTTAGATATTTATTTACAAGGTGGGTGAAAAGTAACTACATTAAATATTGATACAGTATAATTGGACTAAATATAATATTACTAAACAACGATAACCTGATCTATCCTTATATAAACCTTATATTATTGTGTCTCACCTTGTGTTTGGAGACATGGCACACTAGGTACTCCAGGTACTCCTTGAAGACATTGTGGCACATATTCTAAGGAGAGAGAATGCCTAAGATATGTTTGCTGTTGAATGGCTGTTCAGTTGATTTAAGTTGCCCATAGAAGTCGTTATTGATTTATGCATCTTGTTTTAAATTACACATTTTTCTGGTTTCCTCCTCAGACTAAAAATCCTCACGTTCATTATTGTTAAAGTTCTTTTTTTGCTATTTGTTTTATGATTGTCTTGTATATGGATGAGGTTTGCTTTGCTGCCCTTATATAGAGCTTGTTTGGGTGTGGTTTATGCAAATTACTAACCTTTTGCACATTTAGCAGACTCAAAATGAGAGTAATTATGATGCTTTAGAACAGCTTGGACTATTTAGAATGGTATAGTCTGGATTTTCCAATAGACTGTGACAGTTTGGAAAGAGTATGAATAAATTTGCACATGCCACTTTTTGTACAAAGGTACCCACAATGATGCCTCTTGTACATTGTCTTATTATCTTTTGGTAGAAGCCTGTGTCATTTCCGGCCAACCAAAATTTGCCAGTCAGAATTTGCCAGGGGTATGAATAATTTCGGGCTTGACTGTATTAGGGCTGCAACAAACGATTATTTTAATAATCGATTATTCTGATGATTATTTTTTAGATCAATCGATAAATTTGATAAATAAAGGAAAAGCATTCATTTCCAACCCTTAATTAAAAAACAGAACTCAAATCTTTAGAAAGTGCTCAAACATGTTGTCCTTGAACATGCCTGAGCTGTTATAATAATATAAAAATAACTTAGTTTTGTCCTGTTTTCAATCCAAATATCTAAAAAAAAAAAATCTTAGATCAAGATACATACTTGACACATGAAATAGCAAAAGAAATTAAGTCTTGTTTGTCTTTTGAGAAAAAATTACTAAGTAAGAAAAGCTTTTTTGCAGTGCATCTATTCATGACAACAGAATGAAAAATGAATGATCCAAAAAGGCGAGTGAATAAAAACATGTCTTTAGTCTTGCAATGCAAAGTAACTATACCACCACTGCTTTTCTTTTGTTATTAACCCTTTCACTGCTGAGTTTAAAAGATTCTATCTGGAACCGGGAGTGGGTTTGGTTATAAAGCAGTCATTGTTTTAGAACATTCACCCTTAATGTTCAGTTTTAATACAAAATATTGACACGCTTGTTCATCATGTCATCAACTACCTCATATTCCAATTCACTAAAACGTGTGAGTGTTGTTGTTGTTTAATAGACGTATAAATGATCTTGATTGTGATCTGTATTGTGAGATGGGCATCGCCATGTTTACCTACCATGTTTTACTCAAAAGCAGAACACGCATACTGTATTTATAAGGTATAATTCACCCAAAAATGTCATTTCTGTCTTTGTGTAACAATGTATTCACGGTCGTGAAATCAAACGTGGGCTGACCGCCAGCTGTTTGTGTACTACCGAGATGACGCCTACTTTAGTGAACAGAACGTGCATAGGCTGTGAATAACAGGTAATAAAGTTGTAAATAACGTTCAGTTTGTTGCACAGAGCGATCGTTTGAGGGCTGTGCAGGAGGTTTGATTTGTGTTTTTTTCTCACAGTGATAGCAGCCATGAGCCGCACTTGGAAATGAAAGTGAAACCTGTGTGCACATTTAAATGATCATATTGCATTTTAGAGTTATGATTACGACAAGTATTTGATATGCTTTTTTCTTTCATAGCGAACACATAGTGTTGTGCATGAAAATAAATGTTTACTGTGTCAGTTTAACAACCCTAGCCTATATATAATGGAAATATAATGGTCTAATAATGTTGTCAATGACAGATGACAAGCACATGTCTTAAACATAATAATTCTACTTTATAATTATGAATATTTATATTATGATTTCATAATTTTACTGTGAATTAACAAACAGGACATATTAAAAATCTGATTAAAGTCCACCATAATGACTTTTACAGAATCGTGAGAAAATCATGATCTTGATTTTTAGCAAAAAAAAAATAATAATAATAATTTGTGATTCACATTTTTGCCAGAATCGTGCAGCTCTAATTTGCCCTGCTATTGCTTCCTTCATTGCCATGTATCTTTCCTCTAATGTTACCTCTGCTCGTTTTTTTTTTTGCTCTGTTTTGTCAATGAGGCACTGAACTCTGCTGGCATTAGTGCACGAGAGAGGCAGACTGCGTTCAATCCGCTCTGCGCTCAACTAAAGTTTTTTTAAATGATCAAACGTCTCCATGTTGCACGACATGACGAATTAATCATGAAATTTGTTGACAATGCTTTTAGTAATCGATTTTAATCAATCTAATTGATTCGTTGTTGCAGCCCTATACTGTATACATCTATATATATTAGGGCTGCGCGATATTGGAAAATCTGACATTGCGATTATTTTATTTTGCTGCGATACATAATGCGAAATGAATATAATTTCAGCAGATGACTTGAATTGCTTAATTTGGAATGCAATCTCTAATTTAGATTAATTGGGATAATTTAGTAGTATAGTGAATCAAACTAGTTGCAAGCATAATTAAGAAAGAGCAAAGATAACATTGAAATAAGCAGTGCTTTGTTTTTTTCAGAGTCAAAGAGTAGTCATAAATTCAGGGACAGTAAGTGAATAATCAAATGTAATTTAAAATGTAAAATAACACCGTACAGTCTTTATTGCTGATCAACTATAATCCCAACTCAACATTGCAGATACTCCGATGTGACTATAGCGAATGCACACATTGCGATATCGATGCTGAACCAATATATTGTGCAGCCCTAATATAAATGAATGTGTGTGTGTGTGTGTGTGTGTGTGTGCAGTGATAATAATTTGACCATTTCACCACACCCTAGCGATTTGAGGATGTGAGATTGTCTGGTCTCAAACACACACATGTTGGGTTGTTTTTTTAGTAAATTCAGTTGCCCTCAGTCATGCTTATAATAAGTCCAGTATTTCAGACACTTTCCAAGCAGAAATGTGAAGCTTGAATTTTTGTTCAAGCACTTGCATGAATTATTCATTAACCATTTTTTTATTTGAGTCATAGTCTAAATTGCTGTAATGGAATTCGTTTTTGAGATGGGAATATTTGTCTAGACTGATGAATGTCTGGTCGTGTATCCTAGTGGTTGAATCTGCACTGTGTAAAAGCTGAATTTCATCTGGTATTAGGATCTGTCTCGGATGATCAAGTAGCCAGACGTGATAAATTGTTGTTTGCATCTAGAGGAGTTAAGCTCTGTTTACAGCCGGTGTTTAGACGCTCTTTTATCAGTCAAAAGCAGATGACACTAAATACAGGTGCAAACCTCTTCCAAAGGTATTTTGAAAGCACTTTAGAATGCATTGTGTGTGGTTAAATGTATTTGAACAGTCACAAAATTAACCCATTTGCCTACTGGCAAAATGTTAAAATATTTTTAATATACCTGTATTGTTGAAGTGAGACAGGTTCTGTGAAACATTGTAACAATGTTCGTTGCCATTTATGATTCTAACATGTTTTATGGCTATCAGAGCAGTAACAAAAGTTGTTTCTTTGTGTATCATTTTCTGTTTTCTTTTACAATTATATGTGGCATTGGACCACAAAACCAATCATAAGTGTAAGTACAAATATACATATTGTATGTATATATAGGTACACCCTGACAAATCTATATTTTAAATTCATATCTTTAATAGGAAAATAGACAAAACTATATTTGTGCATATACATAACATTAGATTAGTACTCAAGGCAAGGCAAGTTTATTTATATAGCACATTTCATACACAGTGGCAATTCCAAGTGCTTTACATAAACAGGAATAAAAGAAACAAGTATAAGAGAAATAAAAACAAATAATAAAAATGGTAAAAATTTTTTTAAATAAAATAAAATAAATAAGCATAAAAGCAGATAAAATGTGTTATAAAAGAATTAAAAAGAAGAGAAAAACATAATAGTTCGATCTGTCAGACGTAGCACAGTGCTCATTCAGTAAAGGCACAGCTAAACAGATGTGTTTTCAGTCTTGATTTGAACGTGCCTAATGTTGGAGCACATCTGATCATTTCTGGAAGCTGATTCCAGCAGCGAGGGGCATAATAGCTGAAAGCCGATTCACCCTGCTTTGACTGAGCTCTTGGAATTTCTAATCTATTTGATCCTAAAGATCTGAGTGATCTGTTAGGTTTGTATTCAGTGAGCATATCTATAATGTATTGAGGTCCTAGGCCATTTAGTGATTTATAGACCAGTAATAATACTTTAAAATCTATTCTGAATGTAACTGGGAGCCAGTGTAAAGACCTGAGGACAGGTGTGATGTGCTCTGATTTCCTGGTTCTGGTCAGAATTCTGGCCGCAGCGTTCTGAAGCCAAATCTGGAGCTTAACTTACAAAATAGCTTACAAAAACAGTCTAAAAACTAGTACACCCAAAATTATTTGCCTGCACCAAAATACATTGCCTATATTCACTGAGAAATGGATAAAATTATACATTTTCAAAATGGGGGTACTCAGTTATGCTGAGCACTGTATGTTAAACAGGTTTCAACATTTTATTATACAAAGTTATTATTAAGTTATACAAAGTTTATTATTTTAGGTCAGTTTGATTGATGTACAGTAAGTTGAGATGACTTGAAAAGTTCATTTGATTCAACAAAAAAATTGAAGGCAGGAAGAATTCTTTTTACAGTGTATGAGGGTTCAAAAACATCTAAATACTCAAAAATCACCTTTAAAGTCATCTAAATGGTGTTTAGCAGTTCGCGTAGGGCTGCACAATATTTTGTTTCAGCATCGATACTGCAATGTGTGCATTCGCAATAGTCACATCGCATAGATATGCAATGTTGAGTTGGGATTATATTTGAGCAAGAGTCACAGTTCAGAACATGAGATTTGTGGAATTATTGCAGAGGTTTAGACATGTAAGTAGTTAGGCACAAGACATTTTACCAATTGGAAGTTTAATAAAGAATAATTGTGTTGAATTATTTATACATGAAAAACTTTTGCAGCATAATTTAACCCAATATCTAAGCTACCTTAATATCTATTATTAAGGAGCAAGTTAGCTAATAGCGGGAAGTGAGCCTTAAAATAATAGGTGACTATAAATTTCTTCCAAATAGTGCTATTCAGTCTATTAAATAGAATGAAAAAATGATAAAATTGTATAGCTGCATTATATCGCAATATATCACAGAAAAATAAACTATCACAACGTCAGATTTTTCCAATATCGTGCAGCCCTAATTCACGTTACAAACCAAAAATTGAGTTTTGATGTATTTACAGTAGGAAGTTTACTTCATGAAACATGATATTTACTTAATACACTAATTATTTTTTGGCATAAAAGAAAAATCGATTATTTTGAGGCTAAAAATATACCCATTCAACAAAAGACTAGTTTTGTCTTCCAGAGTCGCATATGTAAATTTCTCAAGCTTATTTTGCAACAAGACTGAAAGATCTGAAGAAGCCCATACCTCCACTCACCAATAAACCGTCACCTCAAGGAAATAAGGAAAGTGGTCAAAATTAGACCACAAACGTATTACAACAACTGTTGTTAACACAAATGTGTCTCCCTCATCCACTTGTGGTCCCAATACATTCTTAACACTACATGTAAAAAGGGCTTCAAATATCTTGTGAACACTCAAATCAGACGTACATCAAAGAAAGACAAGAGTGTAAAGTGCTGAAAATAATGAGCAATTTCCTCACTTTCTCTTGAATTTTAATCTAAGCAGAAAACTAAATATAATAAAATAATACAGAAGAGAAGCCAGTATTTTTCTTATTTTTGTTACTTAATAATATGACCATGTTGTGTATAATCTCATCTTGCGAGCTAAATTGAGCCTGCAACATATATTTATGTTGATGGTACTGAATTTTACATCTAAAACTCCCAATGTTTTAAACCTGTCGTCGATCGCTGCTGTCAGGATATTTACTGTTTACACTGTAAATGTGATCTGTTCAGATGAACTTACTTCCACTTTTTGTCCACTTGTTATTGTCTGAGACAGCTATTAGCCAGTATAAACAAGGTCATATACACCTCTTTGTTGGATTCTTGTGCGTATTGTGTGAAAGTCGTCATGACAACAAAGATCAAAAATTTCATTATATACAAAAAAGGTCAACAGGAACAAGTCTTATATTTACATGGCTATACTTAAAAAAATAGTCTGTGTTTTCTGCACTGTAAAAATGCTAGGATTCACACAGTCGAGGAATTTAGAAATTAAGTACATTTATTAGTTTTACAAATTTAAGTGGATTGAACATAAAACAATTAAATTGTCACAAACTAAAAAATTGTGTTGTTTCATCTAGGGCTGTGCGATAACACGATATTTGATCGTGGACGATCAAAATTACTGCATGATCCACTTTTTCGGAAGAATCGTTGTATCGCCATATAAAGTGCACAACACGTCATATCCTTTGCAGTTCGATAGACAGAGTCGGTGACAATGGAGGGAAACACAGAGTTGGTTCCTAAAAAAAATTCAACTTCTGTATGGAAATGGTTCGGATTTTTGCTAACAGACACAGCGCAAATAACAGTTAATTGCAAATGTTGCAATAAGATTCGCACGGCGGATAGCAACACAACGAACCTTTTTAACCACCTCAAGAGAAAGCACCCGAAAGAATATGCGGAGAGTCAAATTTTAAAAGGACCCCACGCGAGTACATCACCAGGTACAACCAAGCAGCCAGAAACGACAAGGCTTAAACAAACAACTCTAACGAAAGAAACATATCATAAAGGAACTCCGTATGAGAGAACGAGCAAGCGCTGGAAAGACGTAACTGATGCCGTGACATTTTACCTGACCAAAGACATGATTCCTATAAAGACTGTGGAAAATGAGGGCTTTAAAAGATTGTTCAAAGTCGTAGATCCACGTTACGAAATACCCAGCCGCAAATATTTTTCCTCCACTGCCATTACACAGCTTTATTCAGAGTGCCGCAGCAAGATTCAAAATAAAATTCAAAACGTAAAGTTTTTCGCTACAACGGCTGATTTAACAAAAATCTATGGAACTTAACAGAGTACAAAAGGTAGTTTACTCTTTGTATGTTTATTTTTCTTTTCTAAGCCAATGTTTATTTTGGGAGTTATGCTAAAGTCTGTGCACTTGCATTGACAGTTATATTTTTATTTAAACTTTATTTAACTTTTTAAAAAAATAAGCCATTTACATTTTTGAAGGTGTTGCTGAGGATCTATGTCTAATAAGCTGATTTGTTAGATTTGTTAAACAAATGTTCATTTTGATGGTACAGTAATTGTAATGCAAGTCTTGTTGAATGTTCTTTCTTTGCAGAATAGCACTTGCATTAAATCTTCACTTGATTAAAATATTCTTATACATACATACTAAGAGTATATTTTTATATGGGGACATTAGTTTGGTTGTATTGTACCTTTGTAATTTGCAAAATATTCTTAAAAAACCAACTTAAAAAAAAATCGGGATAAAAATCGTGAATCGTGATTTCCCCTGAAAAAATCGGGATATGATATTTTTTACATATCGCCCACCCCTAGTTTCATCTCATTTTAAAGAGCCCCTATATGCATTATAAAAGGTCATATTTTGGTTTTGGGGGTCTCCAACATTAGGCTGATATGCATCCAAGGTCAAAAAACACTTTCATTCTCTTATAAAATGCATTTATTTTTACCTAATCATCCCAACGACTTCCATATGCTTTGTCCAGCAACTCATTTGTTTCCAAACCCCTCCTTAGCGCAATGCTAATCTTCGCTGATTGATCTGATGACCCAGTCTGTTGCGGTTGGTCGACTGTGTTTCGCACAAGAAACGCCCACCACAATTGCAGATATTTAAGAAACATGCTAAGTGAACAATCTTGTTTGTCTTTGTTTTGGATCATTTGCAGCCCAATGTCAGTTTAGGCAATTATATTTCAGCACTCGGGTTACCTTGGTGGAAAACCACATATTTCATTCATTCATTCAGAAAGACTCTCAAAGCATGCGTCCTTGACCGAAATGCGATCTCCGGTGGACAGTTGCAGTCTCCGAAATGAGACACAGATTCAGAGTTCCACATAAGGTGGTTGTTAATTAGCAAATAATATAAATATCACGAGAGTAAACATTAGGTGAGCAGGTTACATTGTAACTCCGTGTCCTTTACGTGACAAAATTTGCAGTGATAAGCAATTTGGCTGTTTGCGCCAGATGAAACACGACAGAAATCTAAATACAGCTATTCAGAAGCACAGAATATGCACTCATTTATGAAATTGTAATGTTTATAATCTAATTAATGCATATTAAACATTATTAAATGTACATGCTGTATCACTATGTGTTGGCTTGCATTATTTCAGAGTTTTAAAGTTTAATTTCAGATGGTTTGTTTTATTTTCAAGATATAATGGTGAACTATCTGCTGCTGCTTTTAGTAGTATGGCAATAAATGTCATGTAAAATGGCATTTAAACTCACTACTTGTTAGCATTTAACACTGAATAAAGCACTTAAGGTGTATCTGAGGTAAACAGCACTGTCAGTTTATCCTGTTGTTTAGCTGCAAGGAATAGAAGTCGTTTCTTATATATTAAATCGAGGTGTTGGTTAGAATAAAAAATCCTTTTAATATGGAAAATATTCCTTCTATCGCGTACCGTTGCTTTTATTTAGAACACAATTTAAATCAGTCTTTAGGCTTAATAGTTAGACTTGCTCCAGTTGGTCAATCTAGCAACCTGCGCTTGCGGATGTTTTTATCCAGGAATGAAATGCCTAGTTAATGCAGTTAAACACCAGCATATAATCTATTATCAGCCATAAGTAAAAACAACGACCCTCATTATTATTATTATTATTATTATTATTATTATTATTATTATTATTATTATTATTATTATTATTATTATTATTATATATTAATTCATACAGTGGCAAAAGCTGAACTATTTTGAAACTTGACCGCCGCACGTTTGTAGGAACAGCTGACGGTGGCAACGACAAACGGCAAAGGATCGCGAGCTCACAAAGGCATTTAAATCCATAAAGAAAGTGGCACGCATCGTGTTTTTAACGAGGCTTTAGATGGAACATGAGAATATAAATAGTTAAGCAGATACAGTTCAAGCCATGTAGAGCGATTACAGAAACAAAACGCTAGAAAGAAAACTAAGAGGCAACCGTTTTAATCGCACACACTTACACTTGTGAAATAGAGGAAGAAACTTGTCCGTTAACTGTGTACTGCTAAAGTCCCATGCATCAATAGTCTTTTCTGATCTTTTCTTTAACAAACTGCCAACAAATCCTCCGTTGCAGGGTAGATTATTGCATTAATTACTAGAACGTTCACTCATCTTCAGTCATGATCAGTCCCACCTACACACGCACTCCGCTAGTGTTTGAAGGGAAAGGCGCGTTCATGTTTTACCGGATCCGGCACTTCATATTTGTTGTTTCGTGATGACGTCATTATGAACAGGCAAAAGATCCGGATGAAAGATTAATCTTTTATTAAAAAATGTATATTTATAAACAAGGTGCACTTTCAAATTAAACCCTCAGCTGGATGTTTTCATTCACTTAGAGCTGTGTTGCACACTGTATGGAAGGTCATTTTCAAAAACTCATAATAGGGGCTCATTAAATAAGTAGTTTGAAAAAACGGTGAACGTAACTTTTTTTAGTGTGCTCGTTCCACACAATCGATTTGTGTTGGGATGACATGAAGGAATCAAGTTAACCTTAGTTTTTACAAATTTAAGTGAATTTAACATTAATAAAATGTATTGTCTCCCCCCCCCCCCGCCTTAAAACATTAATTGTGTTGTTTCAGCTCATTTTAATTATGTAGGTTGTAGAAAACTGCAAATGACATTTTTTTGAGTGTGTTTTGGCTTTTTCCATAGTGTCAGTGCTTTTCTAAAACTGACTTTCAGCTTTATGAATAGCTATAAATAGATCTAGGGATGTACGATAATGCTGTTGGTAGCTGAACTTGTCTTGAACTTAGCTGATTTTTTTTCTAAGGTATTTCAATAGTGTGAAAGTAGAATTGATGTACGCTTCCTCTTAAACAGCCAAACTTAACACAAAGTAGCTAAAGATTTCCAAAGTAACCTATAAAAAGAGGAAGTTTATTACTTGACCCTCACATGTGAATATGCCAAGTCTGCAATTCATGTTTTGTATTCAATATGAGAAACGACAAGATAGAAATTGCCTTTAAAAAACTCACTGAAAACAAGTTTGATTGGTATTACCAAAGTTTTTGCATGTACAGTTGAAGAAAGAATTATTAGCACTTCTAAATTATTATCCTATCTATATATATTCCCCCCCCCAATTTCTGTTTAACGGAGAGAAGATTTTTTCAACACATTTCTAAACATAATAGTTTTAATAACTCATTTCTAATAACTGACTTATTTTATCTCTGATGATGACAGTAAATAATATTTGACTAGATATTTTTCAAGACACTTCTAAAGCTTAAAGTGACATTTAAAAGGCTTAACTAGGTTAATTAAGTTAACTAGGCAGGTTGGGGTAATTAGGCAAGTTATTGTTCTGTAGACAATCGCAACAAGCATTGCTTAAGTGGGCTAATAATATTGGCTTTAAAATATAACAACTATAATATAATATAAAAATATAACAAATAAGACTTTCTCCACAAGAAAACTATTATAGTAAATACTGAAAAATGTCTTGCTCTTTTAATCATCATTTTTTAATATTTAAAAAAAGAAAATAAAATTCACAGCGGGGCTAATAATTGTGACTTCAACTGTAGATTACCTTCTAAGTCTTTAATCTATGATTTGCAACTTATGTTTTAACTGGAAAAAATATTCAAAGATGATTCCTTGTATTTACTAATTTTTTAAGTTAAGTGGTTGTAAACAATTTATTTGGGCTGAATTTAAACAAACAAAGTAAGTTGAACATTATTACATTTATTTGTTTGTTTAAATTCAACACAAATAAATTGTTTGAAAGAATTTTGCAAACATTTTTTTTCTTGCATTATTTTCTGTGTACAAGAAAGCAAATCCCAAACATATCTGTGCTGTTGTTTCTGTTGTAATCAAAGAGGGCAGTTCGCAGAACCAGGAAATGCTTGGGGCAGGCTAGAAAATATATTTTTGAACATTTTACAAGGTCAGCCTTCGAGATGTCAGATATTTCGTCAAAGAAAAAAACAACTTTTATACACCTTTTTTTAAGATGAACTTTTTTCTGTTTCAGAATTTCAATTCATCTAAAAAGATATATATATACAGTATAAAAATGAAGGATGGAATTCATGTAGGACGAGCGTTGACATGTTTTCGCATATGGTTTCTTTATTATTTCTTGAATAAGCAGTCATGCATAAGTAAAACATTAAGTAAAAACCTTAGTTTGTATTTATTTGTGCATCAGGTGTATACATGACATTCTTAGAAATAGTTCACCCAAAAATGAAAATTCACTCAATATTTACTCATCTTCATGTGGTTTAAATTGAACACAGAGGAGGATATTTAAAAAAAAATGTCAGACACTGTACTGGTAAGGGAGAGCAGGGATGGAAGTACCATTTTTCATAAAAACCTATTTTTAAAAGATAATGATGTAGACAGATATATATTTTTTCTGTGGTTACTCATAAGTGTGGTCTATCAATATCGCGTGGTATTTTGCACAAATGAACAACTTCAAAATAATTTAACTTTAAACATAAATTTGCGCATACTTTTGACCCCAATTTTAGGAATGAAAGTAACACACGAGGGGGTCAAAAGTAACACAACAATATTTTCTAGATTTACTGGCTTAATTTTGTTTTTTTATCTGACTAGGACTTTGCTAATGTTAACTGCAAACATATTTTGTCCTTTATTTTTGCAAAAAATATTAAACGGCATTTTCATTTTAAATGTCAGCTCCATCAAATGTTTCAAAAGCAATACAACAATGCAAAATGTTTCTACAATTTTTTCAATACGTTTTATTATTATTGGCATTAATTAAAAAAAATATTAATCAAAACACTGAGAACTCTAATTTGGAACTAAAAAAATAAGGTTTGTCAATTATCAGTGGGACTCTTGCTATTTAAACCTGATTTACTTTTAAACTGAAAAAACTCAGACATTGTTAGGCCTGTCATGATATCTATTTTTTGTTGTACGATATATTAAACCAAAATATATAATGATAAATGATATTATTGTCATTTTAAGGCCATTTTATGCCACTCATTATAGAATACCAGAATGACAATACAATATCATCACGATGCAAGTACACTCTTCCAAAAAACACATCATATTTTATTCTTGAGAATATTTAATTTAATTATAGTCATTTTAACAATGTAATAATTAGGCAATGGAATCAGAAAGTGAAAGCGCATATCCTAAATAAATAATAATAAATGTTAACAAAAAAAGTGCAAGGTAAAAAGAAACCGAGGCTGCGAGATCTGCTACCAGATCTGTTTTCAGTTGTCAGACACCCACATAAAAATATACCATCATAATTTATAGTAAATACTATAATGTTTTTTAACCATACTGACACTAACATTTGCAATAGAGGTAGAGATGTTGCAATCAGCTGTTAAAATCAGCTAAAATGTTGCGAGGATTGGTTTTTATGTATGGGCATTATATGTTGCATCACCAAAAATGATTGAGGTCATGTCCATGTGTTGTGCGATAAGTCAATATATTGATTATTGTGACATGCCTAGACATTGTAAACTTCAGGATGTGTTATTGCACTAAATAACCTGTAGATTGATCATTACTGTGATGCATGAAAAGCAAAACACAACTTGTAATAAGAAAAAGAGAACCGCTACAATAATTTACTCTTTGCAGTTAAAAGCTGAAATTCGGACCCAACCTGTCCCGAAATCACGTGATATTTGGCAGCTCCATCAAGGGTTGCTTGCTGTATTTGCTGTTATAGTCTGGAAAACAAATGCTGTCAGGGCTTTGAGAAAATCGCTTCGTTATTTTCATCCTATGTTACTTGCATCCCCGCTCTCCCCTAGCCACTGACATCCTTAGGAGGAAGTAAGTAGTTACAGGTTTCCAGCTTTATTCATAATATCTTCTTTTCAACAGAACAAATGACCTCAAATATGTCTAGAACAAGTGGAGGATGAGTAAATGAAGATAGAATTTTCAATTTTGAGTGAACTATCCGTTTAAAAACAGCATTAGATGTGACACTAGGCCTGTGCGATTAATCGAATTGCAATCGCGATTTGAAAGGCTGCGATTAGCTAAATCTAATTTCCCCCCGCCCAGAGCAAATGCATGCATGGCATCTGTGTGTGACAGTCTTACTAGCCAATTGAGTGCGCAGTTTAACGATTTAAATGCTGCCTATTAAATATATCACGTCATTCAATTCGACTATACGCATGACTTTATGGAGAGCCTATGACCTACTAACTAAAGTTTTCTTTAAGAATATGTTAACAAATTTAGTTACAAATTAGAGTAGTTACAAAGCCCCTAGTTTGGACTTTACCTTCCAGTTTAAGAAAGGACTTACAAACAGCTGGTGCAACCCTATCCAGGAGATAACTAATGCCATAACACACTTCCTCGCTAAAGACACGGTGCCTTTTAATGCAGTGACCAAAGAGGGATTTAAAAAAATGATCTAAATGCAGGATAGGAGATACGCACTTCAGTCTTGCACCTATTTTAGCCATTTGTGAGTACCACAGCTGTACGATTAACGTCATGATATTTTGTGTAGCGTCTGTGATAATTCTTTTGTTTTAGACAATATAAGCTACAGAAAGGGTTTTATCAACCATATTAGTTTGCTGAGTGTTCTGTATTTTTATAATTATATATTTTTTTGTTTGTATAATAAGCTACACTATCTCCCTAATTTGAGCTGAAGTTGTTTACAGAAAGGTAAGGTCATTTTATTTGTGTTTACTGTTTGCTCTAAACAAAAATGAGTGCTAAATTTCTGAATATTTAAAAACAAATTTGAACAAATGTTTAAGTTAATATTTTTTCAGTTGCTTTTTTTTAACTAACACTCACAGCATTTTAGCTGTAAGAAGCTATGATACGGATTACGGAGCTGAAGCTTGACTACAAAATTAAATCGCAAATCAAATCGAAATTGCAATATCTGTCAATAAAATCGCGATTAGATATTTTCCCCACATCGCACAGCACTGTGTGACAGTGTCCAAAGAAACACCCTTTCTGACACGCTTTTACAACAAAAATGATCTTACAGATGTGCATAATTATAATATATGTAAAATAAATAATAGATATAATAATTATTTATGCAAGAACCATGCTGGACTGTTGTCATATTATAACTAGTCTTTCATCATGAATCCTTTCCAATTTTTTTAAGCAAACATTGCCAGGTGAATAAACATTCACTGCTCACACACACACACACCCACACAAACTGAACTGCTAGCAACAGACATAAGCCATGCATTGTTTGAATATTTTATTGGAGTTTCTAGTAACCGGACCTGTTTTTTTTTTTGTTTGCCTCATTTGCACATTGTCGTTTCTTGTCCAAAATGTAAATTATAAAAAGGGAAACAAAACACCTTGCATTTAGTATAAACAGACCTACGTATAACTCATAATGCACATTGGAGTCATTTTGATAATAAAACATAATTGACTGTGTTTAAAAGTGAAACTAGTTAGTGCCCTCAGGATAAACCACTCCTTTTAGTGGGAAAACTGGTTGTTGGACGGTCATGCTTTTTTTTTATGATAACATAATGTGGTAACTGTCAGTTTGGTATGTTGCTTAACCTGACAACTTAAAGTTCTAGTTATTTGTTGCTGAATTATTTTCTTTAGCGTATTTAAATGTGTTCGGACAGCTGTAAACACATCCACTCTCAATGTTTGTTAGACAACTGTCATGTTTATAAACATTTAATGAGGGATTAAAATGACATGTAATTATTACTAAAGTGGGAGCTTCTGTTTGCTGGGTTTAGGTGTGTGTAAATAGTGAAAAACAGTGGGAGTGTTTGGGAAGCGTACTGATTGTGGTGCAGAAATGTCACACTTGTGGACATTTTGTCAGTTTGGTAAGACTGTTATATTACAGTGTACTTGGACTGTAGTAGTAGTAGTATAGTAGCCTAAATAATGAACAATTATGTGAAATAACCCTAATCCAAACCCTAATTGTAAACCTAGCCCTATAATAGGTACATGTTAATTGCTATTACTAAGTGCATAAATGTATGGTTACACAAGTACAGGTACACTGTGGCAAGCCGTTTTGACTTTTATTCATTCTCAGGATATGTAATCTTGATATCAACAATTCAGTTCTTGATATCAAAAAAGGTAATTGTTGATATCAAAATTACATTTCAACTAGTAACAACGTTAATTCTTGATATCAGCAAGGATGTCACCATTCGCAGAAATACAATTGTTGATATCAAGAATTCGGATTCTTGATATCAGCCATTTAATTCTTGATATCAAGAATTTACATCCTGTTATCAATAAAAGACAAAACGGCTATTCTAGCAAGCCGTCTTTACTTTTATTGTTTTACCGGATATGAATTGTTCATGTCAAGAATTAAATTGTTCATATCAAGAATTCAAATTCTTGATATCAACAACTTAATTGTTAATATCCAGAATGGGAATTGTTAATATCAGGAATTGCATTTCCACTAGTAACAATGTTAATCCATGATATCAACAATTCAGTTTCAGTAGTTAAAATGTTCATTCTTGATATCAGGAACTGAATTTCAACAAGTAAGAAT